>NW_026068060.1:470951-490011 GCF_014885135.2 Alexandromys fortis | reverse complement strand
TCGAGACAGGGTTTCTCTGTGGCTTTGGAGCCTGTCCTGGAACTAGCTCTGTAGACCAGGCTGGTCTTGAACTCACAGAGATCCGCCTGCCTCTGCCTCCCGAGTGCTGGGATTAAAGGCGTGCGCCACCACCGCCCGGCTAGCCCTTAACTCTTTAGAATGTAATCAACTGTTTGGGCTGGGGAGATGGCTTAGTAGGTGAACCTGAGTTCAATAACCAGAACCCACGTAAGAAGTTAGACATAATGACACAGAGTACGCATGGCGGTGCGTGTGGCGGTGCATGTGGCGGTGCGCATGGCGGTGCACGTGGCTGTGCGTGTGGCCGTGCATGTATAACTCCAGTGTTGAGGAAGATCTCTGAGCATTGCTGGCCAACGTGGTGAGTTCCAGGCCAGGGAGAGACTCTGTCTCTAAAACAGAAAGTTGGTGACGTCTGAGGAATACAGCTATGGCTGACCTTTGGCATCCATATGCACGTGCACACATAGATGTGCTTAACCGTAAACCTGCACACTCATGCTCACACACAAAATAAGTAGAACGTAGCATGTGGTGCACTCGTCTTACTTCCCATTCTCTGGCCTCCTCTACAGAAGTGCCGGCTCTGAGCTGCGTCTGGTTCCTCACATGCAGGAAGTGCTCAGCAAGTGTTTCCTCATGAGTGGACTCTTCCGCTCAGAATAGCTCTGCCAGGACTTGGCTAGTCTTGAGCTTTCTGTGGCCATCCTTCCAGAACCTGACGAAGGAGCACCATGCCCAAACTGACCCAGCTCATCAGAGGCAGGTGTCATCTGGGATTTAGGAACCATGTGACCACGGGATGCATGCAGGAGGGTGTGTGCCCAGGCTGTTCCTGAAGCCGTGGCTCAGAGAGGCGAAGTGTTTAACCTCAGGTCCTACAGCCTCTTAGAGGGTCAGTCCAGGTCCTCCTGCTCAGCATCCTCTGCCACCCTCTGCCTCCCCACCACCCTTTTGCTCCACTGGGAATTATTGCTGGGGTCACTGGGGCAGCCTTGACACACAGCAGCCCAGCTGGTTCTGCCCCCACCCTACCCCAGCGCCCACAGCACCTCCCGCACCCACATGCCTCAGGGATGAGCCTCAGCAATGTGACAGGCCTGGCGAACACGTCCCTAGCAGATGTGGATCCTGCCTCCCACTGGGCCCCCCCCCCCCGGCTCTGGCTAAGCCTCAGCCCTTGGCTGACCACCATCATCACCCCCACCCCAGGCTCAGCCTGGGGCAGAGAGAGGACAAAGTTTGGGAGAGAAGCACATTCAGACCCTGTAGGTGACAGGGGGACAAGAGACAGGCTTGGGGATCCAAACACAGTCCCATCCAAGACCAGGCCAGACTTCAAGTGGTACAGTCATCCCTCCTTGAGATGAGAGGGGCTGGAGGACACTGGGGCCAAGACCCTGCTTTAAGCACATTTGGATGCAATCAAGAATGGCCCCCTGGGAACAGGACCCAGAACTGGTTGTCCGACCTTCCCAGGGGAGCTGGAAGATTCTGAAACATCCTCAGGTTTTTGAATGTCAACTCCATTCATGGAAGGCTTTCTGCATAAGTGGATACGGCAAGTCCACCCATAGGCAGGCCCCAGGCCTCTGCTCAGCCTGGTGCCTTCCTTGAAGGACAGGAGGAGCTTTCCCTCAGCCTCCCACAAAAAGGCCAACACTCTCCTGGACCCCAAATCCAGAGTTTGAGATTTGTATTTAGTCTAATCCTCAGCTCTGTCCTACCCTTGAGTGATGCCCAAGGATCTTCCTTGGTTTGCCCTCAGCACTGCCCAGCAGCAATGGCTACGACTGTCCACTCCCAGCTGCCCACAGACCTGCGCAAGGCCTCCCAGGCCTGCAAGCAAGGGACAGAAATTGTAGACCCTCAGGGAGATCCAGTCCCCCTCAGCCACCTGCAGCCCCAAACATGTGACCCTTGGAGAAGCTTGAGAAGTTAAAATAAGTCACTACCTGGAGCAGGGGCTCCTCAACCCCTTGCAGGACTTCTGGGCTCACGATCCCACATCAAAGAGGAACTCAGGGCCCTTCTGGTTACACTGACCTCAACACAACCTTCTGGCTGCAGGCGTCTGCTCATGTCCTGGTCCACCCGTCTATCTGTTCCCTTACCTTTCCACACATCCACCCATCCATCCATCCATCCATCCATCCATCCATCCATCCATCCATCCATCCATCCAGTGCCCTTCTGATGTTCTTCCATCTGCTCTCTTTCCTGCTCATTCCCTTGGTTCATTTGCTCTTTTCATTTCAGGCCGTGCCTCTGTCTCTTCATCCTTAAACAGCTCCATCACCACCAACCCGAGGACCCAGCTGTAATCACCCATAGAACGTTGCACCTTTGCTCCTTCCTCATCTGAGTCCTCCATCCTTTTCTGTTCCCTGTACCCAAACCAAGAGAGGAGTCACTGCATTCTGCCCTTCTGAAATTCCAGGGTTGGGACCAGAATAAGGAGTCCCCACCCTGGTGGGAAATGGTGAGGTCAAAGGGCATCCCAGGCTGGTGAGCCTTCCATGGTGGTACACCTGACGTCCTAAGCAACTCTGAGGAATGAGTTCCGCACGTGGGGACTGTGGAGTCTCCAAACTCAATGGGCTGTGGAACCCTTTCCCTGATGCCCCAGATCCTCAAACAAAACAAACTCCACAGGCCAACCCTTGTCTCCAGAGAGCTGAGCCATATGTGGCATGCAGCAAGTGCTCAATTAGTGCGTGTCAACGAATGTGACTCTCACTGAAGAAGTCATGCTCCCTAGTGGCCCTGCCTTTTCAGTTCTGCCCCTGTGTGACCTCAGCCAACTCCCCAAGTCCTAGCCTCTGCTTTTCTATCCAGAAAATGGACCTTGGGGTCTCATGGGTATGGACCTATGAGGGGAGTGTGGAGATAGGCACTGGCCACGGGTTGACCCCCCAGGCTAGAGGGAAACAGAGGCCTGGGGGAGACAAAGCTTCCAGATTGTGGGTATTTGGAAGCCTGATTAGTGCCTCCTGCTCCTGCCCAGCTTGATGCAGCATGAACTGGAATTTCCCGATAATTTGCACTAATTAACGATGCCGCCTCCCCTCCCCCCTGCACCCTTGGCTCCTTACTCCGCTCCCAGCGCCCCAGGGAGCTCTCAAGGAGTCCAGCTGGTTCAGGAGGCCCAGTTGCCACCTCCCACCCACCTGACGCCTTCTCAGCTGCACAGTTGTCACTTCTAGAACCTACAGCCAGTTACCCCACAGGGCGATCAGGGCAACCCGACTCCTCAGCCCACACCTGTCTGAACTGCCCAACTCCGAGGTCCCAGGACACACAGTGAATGCCCTCAGCCAACCCCCCCGGCTGCCCTCCATGGCACGGAGGTTAGTGTTCCTCAGATAGCCTGGAAATGTCTTCTGTCCTGTGACTGTGGCTGAACCTCCCATTGGGCACAGCCCTTCCTCCTTCTGGTCAGCATTTATCAGGCACTTCCTGTGTGCCCAGCCCTGTACCAGGTATAAAGACACAGAAGACCAAATTCTGGGCCCCAGCTTACAGCCCAGTGGGGGTGAGGAGTGATCACAGGTAAAAGACACACAGACAAGCCACTGTGTCACCAGCAAGAACGAAGCATGATGATTCCACCTGTAGAAAGTTCCAGAGAAATAAAGCCGTTCTTCGCAATGTGGGTGGCTGTCCAGCTGGTAATGGCCGTGGGAAAGTGAGGCAGCAAGAACGGGGTCACGGAAGGGGATGACCGGATTGGAGGATAGAGGATACACCTGAGGCCTTGATGGCACTGGTGGGCTCGGGAGTGCACCTAAGGGGCACGACTCACTGAGGTCTGCCGTGGGCCGTGTTCTAGCCATGTGTCTGCCAACTGTCAATAAAAGTGCCAGAGAGAAAGGGGGTAACTGTGACTCAATGTGCCCTTGCAACAGTGGGAACCCTAGAGTAGGAAGTCAGAGAAGCCTTCCTGGAGGAGGCAGCAGTAAGTTGGAAATGAGTGACTCAAGGAACGAAGAAAGGAGCATATGTTTAAAGTCCACGTGGTCTGTGTTCAAATCCTTCCGACTCTGATTCACACAATGCTGTGTGGCTTTGGGTGAAAGGCTTGACCTCTCTGAGAACCAGTTTTCCACATCTGTGACATGGATCTCGCAGCAGGATATACCTTCTAGGGCAATTTAGTCTATGGGATGTTGGTGGCCTGGCATGCAGCCATCACACTGTCCCCAAGGCCCTGAGGCAGGAGGACAGCATGGACAGAGGCCATGGTCCCAGCAGAGTTGGGGACTGTTAGTGCCCTGGCGAGGCCTAAAGAGTCAGGGTTGAACTTTGTGAAAGAGCTGTGGTGGCCTCCTGAGCACTGGAGACCAAGGGATGGAGAACGGGGATTTCAACTAAAATTTTAAAACCTGTGGAATCACGGGACTAGAAGAGAATGGCCCCCACCCCACCCCCTTTCTGCACTTGCTACTGAGAACCAATGAAGGGCTGCGAGCTGAGCCTTCTCGCATGCCTCTATTGTCGGGGAACTTACTACTCTCACTGTTAAGCCTGACAGGAACCTCACAACTGGACAGCTCTGTTCTTCGACCTACACAGACGCCGTCCTGGAAAGAGGCAGCCATGGGAGATAGTCTGACTGAGGCTCCCTGCCTCAGCTCCCTGGGGCTGCTATCCCTTCTTTGGCTGATGGGAGAAGTTTACGCCCCTCCCGGAATCATCTTAGGCCTGTGAGGTACTTGGCAGCCCTGGGGTGCCCCTGTCCCGCCCTTCTATTCCCATCTGGGGGGCCAAGGTCGACCTGGGGGCAGGCGGGCCAGGCCCTGTCTGGGGATAAAGGCAGGCGCCCCAGGGTACAGCCAGCTTAATAACAGGCTCCAGGATCCAGGGGGTTTGAACTCGGGCTAATAGGCTCAAACACAAATTGAACAGCCCACGTTCCCGTCAGCGTCTCTGACAGCCAACTGTTCCCACACTTGGTGCTCGCTCCTGTCCGGCTCCTCCCACCCACCCTCATTGGTGGAGCCCCCTCTGTGTGCCCACCGTACACAATAGTACCAGACACAAGCTCTCCCTCCTGCCATGGGCCTGTGCTCCTCTGCCTGCCCCCTTGGTATCCTTTACCAGCCAGGCTGTGACCTTCCCCTGAGGCCTTTGCCCCGGCTGTACCTCCTGCCCGGAACTCTCTTCGCTCATAGAAGCCACAAAGGCTCAGCCTTCAAGCCTTCAGGCTAATGTCCCCTTCTCAGTGAGGCCCTTGAACGTGCCCTGCAGCTCTCTCCCGTCACCCCGCTCCTTTTCTTCACCAGTGAAAAGGTCCTGTCTCCGTCTGGAGATCTTTTTGTTGCTGTATTTCTGAGACAGGGTTTCTCTGTGTAACAGCTCTGGCTGTCCTGGAACTCTCTATAGACCAGGCTGGCCTCGAACTCACAGCGATCTACCTGCCTCTGGTTTCTGAGTACTGAAATTAAAGATGTGAGTCCCCTCTGCCTGGCTCTGGAGATCTTTTTAAATATATGCATTTTAATTTTTTTTAAAAAAATGATTCATTTTATTTAACGTGAGTGGGTGTTTTGGATGCCTATGTGTCTGCATACCATTTTATGCTTAGTGCCCAAGGAGGCCAGGAGAGGGTGTCGGGTCCCCATGGACCGGAGTTACCATGTGGGTGCTATAAATTGAAGCCAGGTCCTCTGAAAGAGCATCCAGGGCTCTTAATCACGGAGCCACCCTCCAGCCCTTTAACTATATAGCTGTAAATTTTCACTGCACACATCCATATTTATAAGGCACTATAAATATGTATAGTAACCATCGCAGCCAGTTAAACACAGAAACCAGAGCTACAGACTGAGCAGGCACAATAGAGCCAAAGGTGGGCATCCCATGAGTGGGCTGGCTGAACTGAGCCACGCTGGCGCCAGTGACCTGGTGACCTCTCACCTCCATGTGCCTGGTTCTCTGTCCCCTGCGCACCTGCACCCCCTCACCCCTCCTCACTAGTCTTTGGCACCCAAACTTCTCAACTTTCCCTCCTTTTGCGGGATGCCAGCTGGCCCCAAGCCAGCCCCGCTCCCCCGCCTGCTGCCCTTCCTGGACACAGGCCCATGAAGGATGAGGAAGGGCCTGCGGTGGCTGGCCGGGTGCCATGAGAACACGGCCCCTGGGGCCCAAGTCTCCCTTCTGCACTACCAGACACCTGTGTAATGAGCGCCATTACGGGGACCCGCCAGGCAGGCCCCAGCTCGCCCCAGCCACCCAGGCTGTGAGGGTGATGCAGTTGGGGTGCAGGGTGTATTGGGGGTGCAATGTCTGGGGGTTGGCCCTAAAGTTCCGCCCTGTGTTTCTGGATAAGCCAGGCCCAACTTCTGGTCTTCTGCAGACCCTAAACCTCAGGCCTCACCATCCAAGCTGATGAAAAGGAGTCTGAGAAGGGTAGGCACTTATTGAACACTTACTGTATGCCCACTTGGTCTTCGGAGCTGGCTCCTGTCACTTCCCACATTTCCCTGTTTTCTGTTTCTTTTCCACCTCTTCCCATGCGAACTCGGACGCGTACCTACTGCATGTCAAACTCTCAATCCCCCTGTGAACTCATTGTCTTTAGCACAACCCTGCAAGTCAGATAACGCAATTTACTCATTTACAGAGAAAGCTCAGAGAGGTGGAGCAACTGGTTCGAAGTCACACAGCTGATAGCTGCAGAAACAGGAGCAGGTCCAGGCCCTCGGGCTCTAGACTCTACATTCCTAACCGGTGCACACGGTGCCCCCATCAGCCCACACAGGCAGGATACTTCTCACTGTTGCACGTCCAGTCCCCAGCCCAGGGCCTGACACATAGTAGGTGTTCAAAAAAAGACACTGAGTGAGGCTGGCGAGATGGCTCAGTGCGAGAAGGTGCGCGCTGCCAAGCCTGACAACCTGCGTGGGGAAAGGAGCAAGGCCTGACCCCTGCTCTGACGTCCGCACACGTGTGTGGTGTACACGCATGCCCACACACGTGAATACGTATAAAAGATTACAATACCGACAGAAGGACGGAGTGAACAAATGAGAGGAGCTCATTTACCAAGGAAGAGCTAAGGCTCAGGGAGGTGAGGGGCGTGCGGGAGTCACACGGCATGGACGTCACAGAATGGAGATGCTTGTGACTCCTGCCCGCCCCCCTCCTGCTGCTATGTCCCTGACCCCTCTCCTAAGCCGCTGTGACTCCAGCTATGCCCCATGAGGGCAGAGAGTGCCTCAGCCCACGTGGAGAATGGACCGGGCTGCAGCCTGGGCCTTTCGTTCCAGGTCTGCCCCGGATCCAGCCTGTGACCTGAGTCTCTGCCCCATCTGTGCATCCTCTCCAGGATCCTGAGTAGTGGACAACAGTGGCCTGTCCCCCCCGCCCGACCCAGGGCCTCTTTATCTGCCGCTCCCTTTCCTGGGAGACCTCCAGTCTTGCTGTCCCAGCCGGAGGAGTCCTCAAAGGCAGCCACCCATGCCGCCCACAGCCACAGCCTCTGGTGCCGTCACCCTGCCCATCTCTGACCTCCCGTTCTCAGTGGGCTCCCGGACAGAGTGGGCCCCTCACTTGGCTTTTCTTCCCAGCTGCCTCTGGCCTCGAGGGTGGGTGGCCATGCTCTGGCCCTAGAGGATAGAGAACACGAGTCTTGCTGCCATCAGATCACGTATGGTGGCTGTTGACTCTGCGCTGACCCCTGTGCAGTGTCGCCATCCCTCCTGCCAGCTGCCAGACTCATCACTTACCTTTCCTGATTGCCCCGGTCCCCTGCCTCCCCCAGGGCCTTTACACTGGCTGGGCACGCTGCCTCCTGCTGGGAAACCGCCCCACTTGGTGCCCATCCATGTCATCTCAGGAGGCCCTTCCCCACTGCCCAGTTTGTCATCTCTTATGTGTCCGCCATGATCCTAGTCTGGGACCAAAATGTCCTGCCATCCGTGTGAGTCCTCTTTCTCACTGTAGCTGCCACCCCCCAGCAGCAGAGAGACCTGTACAGAAGGTGCTCAAGCAAGGCCTGTGAGATAAAGGAAAGAGAGTCAAAGAGCGTCTGTTGCCCCATGGACCCTGGCCTGGCCTTGAAGCTGTTAACCAAGAGGTCCCCTTCTGTCAGGGAACACCTCTCTGCACCCCATACCTGTCTGGTTCCCAGCCTTGTGAAAACCACCGCCTCCATCTTGCCTGGGGTGGCCGAGGGTGCCCGGGAGTGGGGGTGGTGATTGATTGGGTGGGATGCCCTCAGCTAGATGCTCCATCTGTCCTCGGGGACTCTCAAGGTCAGGAAGCCAAGCAGCTCCACAGAGGAAACTGAGGCACAGTGCCTCAGCCACGTGCCAAGCTGTGCAGCATAAGATGGGTCGAGATGGGGGCTTGCTGGGTTCAGGCTCCTCAGCACTGCGTGCCTCAGTTTCCCCCTGCCCCCACTGTGAAAGGAATTCATCTGAGGTGTATCCACACCCAGAAGAACTTGCCCCTCCTCCATGAATCTGACCTTCCCCGTCTGTCAAACAGGGTCACATTCGCGCCCTTCTTGCAAGGCTAAGCTGTCCGTACCCAGCTCTTGAGGGAGGCCAGGGCCTCATGTGCAGCCTAACCATGGTCCCAAAGGGCAGCTCTGGGTGCCCACGGCCTCTGCTGGGATACTAGGGCAAAGGTCAAGGGGTCCTGGGTGGCCCCAGCCAGGTGGGACGTGCAGGCTGAGGGAGGACTCGAGTGGCTAGGATAGGAGCTGCAGCAGGCTGGGGTGACTCACCCTCTGGCCAGGCTGGAGGCTGGCCACAGCCCCCACGCGCCCCTCTGGGCTCTGCCTTGCACCCAAAAATGCTGTGTCATGCTCCGTCATGTGGCTCCGGGTCATTAATACCCCAGTTCTGGGAAGCTTGGGCCGTGTTCCCGGAAGGGGTCAGCCGGTTCAGTAAACAGATTGGCTGTCTCCTCGTCACAGCCTGAAGCTCGGGAGGCGGGAGGTGGGAGGCTGGCAGCAAAGGGGACAGAGCAACAGCCCCTGGCCCTGTTTGAAGCTGGCACCTCCCTGGGCAGCCTGGTCCAGGCTTGACAGATGCGGGCAGAAACCAAGGCTCAGAGCAGGCAAGGCATTAGCCTGAGGTAGCACAGCCGGTCCAGGGTTCAGATCTGGGATGCTGGTCTCACCATGCAGAGTTCAGACTCCTGCACTGCCTCCCCCCCTCACACCCCCATTCCTCACACCCTCAGGACACTTGTTGAAGTCAGAAAAACTGGCTAGAAGGCAGTTTAGGAAGGAAGTGGGGTTGAGGGCAGCTGGGCTGGGTCCAGTGGTATTCTACCATGGTCAACAGCAGCCGATCACCTACTGGGAACCTGGTGAGCACGTGTCTTTAATGAAAAAAACCTACTAAGTGCTTGACACCGAGAGCACCACCAGATGGGTGCCATCTTTGACCCCCTTATCGGGTGACAGTCTGAGGAAGGAGAGGATTTGCACTAACCGGGGAAGAGCAGGCTCCAGAGCTGACGGTCTGGACAAAGCGTCACTTCCCTGTGCCCGCTGTATGACCCCACAGCGGTGACTCTACCTCCTGCGGCCTCAGTTTACCATCCAGTAAACAGAACGGTTAGAGCGCTCACAGCATGAGGACCCAGACTAGGTGGGGTTAGATAGCTCTAGCTTAGAGTTCAGATCCCGCTGTTTGACCCTGGGCATGGTAGTTTGACTGCTCTGTTCTTTGTACCTGTGTTGTCCAAAAGACAAGAAGGGGGAATGAGCTGGCCCCTCTCTAAGCCGTCCTTGTCGGGCCAGGACTTCTGGAGGACCAAGCACTCGTATCTAGCCTAAGATGGGCCTGCTGGGTTGGGGTCAGAGAGCCCACAATGAACCACAATGAGATATCTGCTCAGTCGTCATACCTGCTCCTCCAGGCTCCCGTGTGCAGCCAGCACCAGGCACTACCACAGCACCCTCCTCCCCACCCAGGAACTTTACCCCGTGGTGGACACCACGTCCCTTCTCTAATCAGACACTTCCTTCTGCACGCACCACTCTGCAGCCTGACTGGGCCCACCAGAGCCTCGTCTTTAGTCTCAGGAGCTGGCATTGCCTGCATGTGCAGCGGCCTCGCTCAGAACTAGCACCGAAACCCAACCCTCAAGCCCTCCTACCAGGTGCCAGCTTACACACATGTGTCTGCCTGGGAGCCCACCCGGATGCTCGCACAGAAAGCAAGTGCCCCAGACACCCTGCAGAGCGCCTCCTTTTCCTTCCACGGTCATTCCACTTCAGCTGTTTTACACGATACCGTGAGCCTCAGTGGCTATGATGTGGAAGGTTCCAGTGAGATTTGGGGTGAAAAAAGAATTGTTATCCCTAAAATCCTTAATGAAACCTATCAAATTAAAATCACTAAGTTGTTAGTTAATCCCACAAACTTCATGGCTTGACAAGATGTCCCCCCTGGGATTTATGAAAATGTTGGTGTCATGTGTGAGCAATCTGCCCTGAAGAATGCTCCCTGCTGGGCAAACATTCCCCTGATACCCTTGGGCTCACCAAGAACCCGAGTCTATGGTAAATAAGATGCTGACCGCAGCCAGGCATTTCGGAAGCAGGCTCGCCAATACTACAGGGCTTTGGAGCTACGCTCCCAGCTCTGCTTTGGGTCTAGCCTGGCCTCTCTTTACTTGTCCCCATCAGTCCCCACTGCCCTCACCCCACCTGAACACCAGGCTAGGGTGTACCCACCCCTGCTCCCACTCATGTTCCTCTAGCCCCTGAAATACCTCCCCTCCTTTTGTAGGAATCCAACAGTTCTCAGAGCTGAGTTCAAATCCCACTTCTACCACCTTATACCATGTGCTTGCCCGGCAACCCAGACTGGACTGTGGCTTTTAATCAGCTGTGTTTTCCACAGCATGCAAGAGTCCTTCTCGGGAGAGGAGTGGGCTGTCAGAGAAGGGTCTCAGATTCTCAGTCCTCAGGCCAGAGCTGGGCGGTGGATTAGTTTATTTCCCCAACACTTAAGAACCTGTTGAGGGCTTCCAAGATGGCTCAGGGGATGGAGGTGTTGCTGCCAAGTCTGATGATCTCAGTTCAATCCCTGAGACCTAGAAGGGAGAACTGACTCCCCAAGCTGTCCTATAATGTCCACATACGTGCTATGGCACACGTAAACACACACACACACACACACACATGGGTTTTAAAATGAAAATTAAGCAGCAGGTTGGAGACTGGGTCCTAGCTCAGCGGGTAGAAGGCAACGCCTTATACAAACAAGGTCCTGGGTTTGTCCCCAGTACCACCGAACCTTACGTGACAGTACACACCCGCCATCCCAGGAAGATCAGGAGATCAAGGTCATCCTTGGCTACATTTAGGGCTAGCCTGAGCTACATGAGAGAAGGAGAGGGAGAAAATCTGGTGAGGATGTGATGACCTCCTAGGCTTCCTGCACATCTGGAATCTGGCACGGGTTCTGTGCACTGGAAGCTTCTGGTTCTTTCCACCCAACAGGAGCCATCTGCAGTTCCTAGGACCAGCGAGCAGGAGGATGAGGGGCAGGATGTGAGACTGGGCAGGAGGCCTAGGTGTCCACGTCATAATGGCTTGTGGAGATATTTAAATGGAGTCAATGGGATTGCAGCAGGCTCCCAGGAGCAGCCCTCAGGGTTCCTTCACTCTGTCCCCACCCCAGAAGGGGTTAGCCTCGAATCTTCAGTTTATAAAATGACTGAAGGACCTCTTGCCCTATTTTTGAAATACAGAGAGAGAGAGAGAGAGAGAGAGAGAGAGAGAGAGAGAGAGAGAGAGAACAGTCAAAATATCCTGGTTTTCAATAACAAAGAATCTGCTTTATCTCATGGAAAATTCTCTCAGTCAGAACACACATACCGAGAAAGAGAAAATGTGAGAACAAGAGGAGCCACTACTGGCCTGATGCTGGGGACATTGGTCAAGGCTGGTGTCACCCCAGAGGTCAGGCTGTGGTGACCAGCGACATGGATGGCTGTGAGAACAGGGGACAGACAGCCTGATGCTCTGGAGTGGTGAATGTGACTGAGAGGGGAAGAAAGCAAACAGCTGGACAGTGGACAAGGCCAGCTCTTCTAGAAACTTCTAAACCAGAAATGACCAAGGAGGCCACGGAGAGGCACACACTAGAGTTTTGTTTGTTTGCTTTTAATTTGATTTGTTGGCCAGGATTTAAAAATCAGGACTTTTCACACATGACATCAGACTTCTGGTTCTTCTTAATACATGGAAAAATCTGGGCGACATGCCGGATCAAGGTGCCACCCCCAGAGGAGTCTGTCCCCCAGCTCCCTGCCTCGCCCACGGTGTCGCACCATGCCTCCTGGGCCCGAGGTGTCTGCAAGTTGGCTCTCCTGATAACTCTTACTGTGGAAGACGCCGGCAGTATACTGAAGACCCAGAAGGATGCAGGCTCCCAGCTCCCCGCAGCAAAGCAACAGCCAGAGCCTCCCCCAGGAGCCTGTCGGGTCCCCAGGAGCGGCTGACCCTGGACCTAGGCCCCGGGTCAGGGAAGGCCCCGTCCTGTTTAGGTTTTGTGGTCTCCTGAGTAACCGAGTGGAAAAAAACAAGGTTGAAAAGATAACAATTACGATGAAATTAAATCAAATCAGGCCCGTGACTCATTTATGGAGCCGTAAAAACAGAAAACAAAAACAAGCTGGTTCTAGAGAAGAGAGCGGGGCGAGAAGGCGGAGGAGAGACCCAGAGGGAAGGCTGCCGGGGAGCCACCACTGAGGGGCTCTGCTGGACCAGCGGGGAGTGGGGAACCGGGTCCCACAGCTGGGGAACCAGGCCCAGAGGGGGCTGGGGACCCCCAGAGCCGCCTGGGAGTGTGGGTGAGGGGCCCAGACCCCCAGACAACCATGGTGGCACTTGTCACCACAGACTGCCATGGGCTTCAGAAAGCCAGCCTCAAGACCCAGGCCCATCCCAGAAACAGCAAAGGAACCCAGAGACCAGGCCTGAGACAAGGATCCTCTGCCCAGTGAGGATTCCTTGCCCCCATTTGGCAGTAATGGTGTCCCTTCTACTATGTGTTAGAAGGCACCAGGTGCTGGTGGCCATGACCAGGCAGCTCCCAGTTCCCAGAAGTCTTAGCTTTGGTCCTGGGAGCTGAGAGCTGCCCTCAGCCTGAACGAATGCCCCAGAGGTCGCCCTGACCCAGGACCCAACAGCAGGGGCAGCAGGGAGCTGGGAGAGGCAGCATCTGGGGAGGGTTGGCTTGGAAAAGGTTGGAATCAGGGAATGCTGGGAGGGGGCCATGGAAACCACCAGCGCCCGGCTTTGGAGTGAGAGCTTCGCAGGGTGGGTGTGAGGCTAAGTGGTTTTCATTCACTCCTCCTCCTCCTCCAGCTCTCACTGGTGACTTTCCCGTGTCGTTTCTTTCAGGAGTACAGGGAACATGACAGTGAGCAAGATGGGCCAAGACAGAGCTGGTCTGGGGGGGGGCGGTGGACATGCCAGCAAAGCCACCAAGCCTGAGGCAGTGGTTAGAGCCATGGAGATGAATCCAGCAAGAAGGGAGTGTGGTTGAGAGTACAGGGCCTGGCCACTCAGGGAAAGGGGATCCAGGCTCGCAAAAACAATGCCTGCGAAGGCCGTGAGGTGGGGTGTGCCTGTGTTTCTGAAGAGAGGCCACACAGCCCGAGTGCCAGAAGTAAGCACATCCTCCCAGTCCCCAGTCCGACTTTACTATCTGGACTTCCAGAAGAGGAACTTTGGGCTCAGAGAGGGGAAGTGACTTGCCCAGAGTCACACAGCCAGGAAATGCCAGGCTAAGCAGGGGTGTGTTCATGCTGACTGGGGCCCTGTGTATATAACCAGGATGCATGGTCTAGGGGTGGCTCCCAGAGAGTGTGTCACCCGCCTGGGTCACAGCCGTGGGTGGCACAATTGTGCAATCCGGAGCCCTGAAGGGAACCAGGCCAGGGCAAAGGCTGGGCTAAAACAGCCTGGCCCCACCCTAAGCTCTGCCCTGCCTTCTCTCTGTCTCCCAGGCCCTAAAAGATCTAGATCTAGAAGTCAGCCAGTCAACAGGTGATCAAGAAGCTCATTCGGACCGAGGTATGAGTGACTGCTGGTACACACACACACACACACACACACACACACACACACACACACACTGTGCCTATGCCTGGCACAGAGACAGCCTTCACTTTTCATATGTTAAATAACGGGTCCACTTAGGCGGCCTCTGACAGCCGTTGTAGATTCCTGGGTCCAGAGAAAGGCACAGCTTCCCAAAAACACTTCCAGAGGTCCCAACCTGCTCTCCCCGCCTGACTACACAGAGCCCACTGCACCCACACGCCGTTCCTGTGACACCCCAGGCCTTTGCACATCTGTCCACTGTCTGGGAGGCTCCTGGCCTAAGAGGAAAATTAGCACCACAGCAAGAGGCAGTCAAAGGAATAAGCAGAAGTTCTCAACCTGTGGGTCGCGACCCCTTTGGCAAACCTCAAGCTCCAAAAGTATTTGCATTATGATTCATAACAGTAGCAAAATTATGGTTATGAGCTAGCAATGAAATAATTTCATGGTTGGGGGTCACCACCATGTGAGAAATTGTATTAAAGGGTCGCAGAATTAGGAGGGTTGAGGACCACTGGAACACAGGACTCAAAGGGTTAAAAGGAGGCACTGACTGAGACCTTGGAGAGAGGAGAGCACCCTGGGACTATGCTGAGGATGTGGCAGGGACACAGAGTGTGCAAAGGCAGGGACACAGTGTGCAAAGGCAGGGACACAGAGTGTGTAATGGCAGGGACACAGAGTGTACAAAGGCAGGGACACAGGGTGTGCGAAGGCAAGAACAGGAAGTGCAAAGGCTCTGAGGCAGATTGGACCCTCAGTTCACACAAAGCAACAAGGAGACTATGGAGGGGTTGGTGGTGACCACAACTACCAGGGAAGGGGGTGCTGAAGGCCAGAATCTGGTGGCAATTGTGAAAGTGGGGGCACAGATGAGTCCTGGATGAATCTGAAGGGTCTCAAGTGGCAAGCATCAGACACAGGGCAAGTGAGAATGGGGGCCTTTAACCACGAGGGAGACATGGAGGTTGGGAACTGCCTCCAGGCCGCCCCAGTGGTGGGAAGGACTGGGTCTGGGTGGAAAGAAGCACTAGGAACTCGCCTGTTTGGATGAGGATAAAACTACAGCCCCTGCTCAGTCCAGTGTCAGCCCGTGTCACCATGTGACTCCACTGGTCCCTGAGGCCAGCACCACAGCAGGCCCCTTCTGCAGAGCCTAGGGACAGCCCCCAGGGCCACCTAGCAGCAGGAGACATTAAGAAGGCACAGGGTTCTTGGATTAACCTGGTTGTGCCCCCAGAGTAGAGTCCCAAGCTTCAAAGTTGCTGTTTCCCAGAGAGCTGCATTGATGGATCCTGAGACCCCTGGGAAAGGGCCAGTGGCAAATCAGAAGTCCCAGTCAGAGGGACCGAGGAGGCAAGGGAGAAAAATCTTTCCCTCTTTCTTTCTCTCAAACACACACACACACACACACACACACGCACACACACACACACACACACACACACACACACACTCCTGAAGTCACCCCATCACTCAGGGACAAATACCCAAGGCCCCCAGGATGGGGTAGTAGCAAAGCTACAATTTGAACCTGGGTCTTTGAGACCAGGTCTGGGCCACTAAGTTGTGCTGGGGTACCAGGCTGTTCCTGGGGTGTGGAGGCTGAGGGGGTTCCTGAGCTTCAGGGTCAGTCAGATTCTTGGTCCAACCCCAGAGGGGGACCCCACCAGCCCAGAAGTCCCCAGCCAGGTCTGTGCCTGGTCCCTGTGCATTAGGACAACTACCCAGGAAAGGAAACTGGGACTGAACTGGGGACCAAGATGCCCCAGGCTCTGACTCCCCACTGTCTCCCAGTCCCCCTCTTCTGGAGGAACTGGATACCCTAGGCTCCAGCTCCCAGCAGATCATGGTCACCATTAACCCCCTCTCTTGAAATGAATTCACTGTGCTCTCCCATCCTGCCTCATTCCCTGGCCAGCTGGACCCACTCGGATGCAGAGTGCTGTGTGACATCAGAAAGGTGACATTCCCTTTCTGGACCCAGGGAGAGGTCAGCCTGTACAGCTATATGAAGCTTGGGTCTGGGCCACCGTCCCTGGGCTGGGAGGGGAGGTCACACTCTGCTTGCAGGCTCACCACCCAGGAGTCACTCCTTGTTCTTCCAACATTTACAGAGTGCCTGATGTGCGCAGGTACTGCAGTCAGCTCAGGGGATATTGCAGGGAACAGAGCCAATGAATGACCAGGCAGCCAGCAAGCAGGTAAGCCACGAAGGAGCAGAAGGGGTGGCCATCGGTCACCAGTCCAGACAGGGCAGGTGGCAGAGAAGACACAGGGGTGAGGGACTTCTTCATATTGTCATCACCCTTGAAGGCCATGACAGTTCTACCTCAGCCTGCTCAGGTTTCTCCTGATCTTCTGGCTGGGTCTGGGGCCCCTCAAGTTTATCACACAGAGTCTGCCACAATCTCAGGAGATGGGGCTCCTACTGTCCCCCAGACAAGGACAGAGAGGCCCAGAGAGGTGAGGTGAACAGCCAATGGTCACACAGCCAGGAAGTAGCAGAAGAAGGGTGACCAATGCCAGGTGGATGTCCCGAAGCCACTCCTGGAAGGCACCAGGCAGGCACCAAGCAGGGCTTGGATAGGGTCAGCTGGACAGAGCTGGGTGGAGAGCCAGCTGGGACCAAAGCCTTAGCAGCCACAGGTTATGGCCCTTGGGCCCCAGATAGGGTGACAGCCACACCCAGGCTCAGAACTGGCCACGCCGCCTGCTGGAACATGAAGTACTCAGACCAGAGGCTCAAAATAGAATGCACCGAGCCTGGGGGTGCCTGCGCTTGGAGAAGAGCTAAGCCATGTCCTGCCAGTCTGAGGACCCTAGGTCAGGGCTGGGTCTCCCCTGTAGCGCGAATAATAAAAACCCAGACGGATGTTGGGGTTCAACCTGAAGATCAGAAAAGCAAAGCAGCCAACAGCTAGAAAGACCTTTTTCTCTACCAAGTCTTCAGACAGAAGGGGTGAGATCCTGACTCCATAAATGCTAGACTCCACACTCCACAAGTTCCTGTCTCCTCCTCCTTATATTCCTCTTTCTGTTCAGCCATATCTCTCCTGTTTCCACCTCCCTACTGCTGGGATTAAAGGCGTGGGATGCCAAGCGCTGGGATCACCTTTGTGTGAGCTCTGTTTCTCTTTTAGACAGATTCGATCTTGTGTAGCCCAGAGTGGCCTTGAATTCACAGAGACGTGTCTGCCTCTGCCTTCTGAAC
The DNA here is from genome assembly GCF_014885135.2 of Alexandromys fortis. Taxonomy (NCBI): domain Eukaryota; kingdom Metazoa; phylum Chordata; class Mammalia; order Rodentia; family Cricetidae; genus Alexandromys; species Alexandromys fortis. The sequence goes on along the minus strand of NW_026068060.1, from coordinate 472,693 downwards.
CCTAGGATTAAAGGTGTGTGCCACCACTCCCTGGCCTGCTGGCTGACTAGTGTGGCTGCTTTGCCATCTGATCTTCAGGCAAGCTTTATTTATTAAAGCACAAATAATAGGTCACTATGCTACCCCATGCCATTCTCCTGACACGGCTCCTAGGGTGTCAGCACCAGTTCTAATGAAACCGGGACCTTAGACAGCTATGCGGCCTCTGGTACAACCTCTTTGAGACTTAAGGGCCATTTTCTGCCATGGACTCATCCGGTCCATCACTCGGTCAGTTTACAAAGCTTGGCTGGGAGTTGACTGTGTGCCTGGGACTCAGTAGAGAACAAAATAGACCCCAAACCTGTGCCCTGGCAGAGAGGTTAAGCCTACAGGGAGGGTACCAGGGATACTGAGCACCTGTGATGGAGGGGACCAACCAGGGAACGGAACACAGAGCAACACAACGGAAGACAGCTCCAAAGAGGTTCAGGGAAAGTTTCACCCACAGAGACCAAGACGAGGGGAGAGTGCACCCGAGGGAAGAGTGTTCTGTGTGTGCCTGGAACAGCCAGTGCAAAGGCCCTGGGGCAGCATGGGCAAGACCAGCCCGTCCTGGAGGAGTGAGAAGAAAGTATGGAGCTAGGAGATGGAGCTGGGGGCGGGGCTTGGGAGCCTTGGCCCTTGATGTATCTTTGGAGCAGTGGAAACTGGCAGGGGCCCACAGTTTTGAAGGACACTGGAGAGGGATGCTCAGGGATGGTAGCAGAGGGCCAAGGAAGGTTCTAGAGCCATGGTTCAGGGATCTCTAAGACCATTGGGAAACACAGATATTTACATTCCAATTCATAACAGCAGCAAAATTACAATTATGAAATAGCAACAAAAATACTGTTATGGTTGGAGGGGTCACCATGAGGAACTGTATTAAAGGGTCGCAGCACTAGGAAGGTTGAAAAACACCAGTCAGGCTCATGACAAGGGTTCCTGGGGGGGTTGGCAGGGCCCCCTCCCACCCTCAGCTTCCTGGAGCTTGGCAGGAGGCCAGGTTAGCTGTCGAGCCTGAAACCTATGACTCCCACCCCAGCCACGAAAGCCCCTCTGGGAAAGTTGCTACAGGGGTTAGGAAACCATGAGGAATGTAAGCCTCCAGGCCGGGATAGACAGCGCCCAAGGACTCAGGGGCCCAGCACCAGACCACTGCCTGCCCACATGTGGAATCTCTCAGCCCGTTGACCAGGGTAAACGGTGTTCCTAGCCGTGGAGTGTGGAGGGGACTTCCCGTGCCCCACCCCAGTTCACACTCTTTACGGAGCAGCTACCCTGTGTGCATTGCCAGCACCTCCCCGGGGCCACAGGTACCACATAGCCTCACACACATTGCACAAGAGGGGGCTGACTTGTCCCGTAGCACATACCCACCAGGGGAGGGGAGATGTGCCTGCAAGAGCAGCAGAGAGTGGGCAGATAGCGCGCAGAACTGGCTCAGGGACAAGCAGGCATCCCTCATTCCCATTACTTACAGGGCAACCCGGCCTGTGCTGGGAGGTGGGTGTGCAGCCTAGAGCAAAACAGCCGGATCTCCCACCTGTGCCACAGCTGCATTCCAGAGGAGGGAGATGGAGGAGGAACTGGATAAACAAGAGGATAATCTCTAGAAAGTTCTAGGTAGGAGGCAAGAGGAGTTGGCCAGGGAGGGCCTCTGTGAACTGTGGCCTGGAACAGAGAAGACTGTGGATCGAGCGGGGGGGGGGGGGGGGGGG
>NW_026068060.1:384423-468982 GCF_014885135.2 Alexandromys fortis | reverse complement strand
CACACACACACACACACACACACACACACACACACTGTATTCAGTTGCTGTGAAAAGCCGTAGTCTGCCCCAAGCTTCCCATCTCCACTTGGGCATCGTGGCCATAGTCTTCATTTCAAAGCCCAAGATAATTGCTACCTGCAATTGAAGATGTTAAAGTACCTTAGGAGAGGGTAAACTGAGGCCCTACTGGATGAATAGACATGAACAGGAGATCACTGAGACCCCATCCTTGCTCCCAGGCCCACATCAGGCCTTACTAATCAATGAGAATCCAGTTTCCCCCGAGTCCCCATGCAGACTCAGCAAGGCTTAACACCACACTCCAGTGCTACCCGCAGGGACAGCATAGCATCTGTAAACCGGATCTGCTCGCTCCAGTGGTGACAAAGTGGATGAAGCCAGACACCGGGCCTCGAGACCCTGGTACAGGCAGCTGCCCGACCCCTTCCTGCCTTCACATCTCCCTGGGACCAGGATCCTCAGGGTCACTTCCTCAGGGCAGAAGTGGTTCAGTGGCAGGCAGGGGTTCGGGCCACAGTGGGCCCGGGGTAGGGAGGCAGCAGCTGCTCCAGGGATGGGGTCCAGGGCTGACCCTAGAGATGCTGCAGGCCCCTTGGCAGTGCCAGGGAAAGTCCGCTGACCCACAGCCTCAGCCAGTGGTGCGAGAGGAAAGCAGAGAGGAAGACAGAACATGGCCCCTCGCCAGCTCTGGCCCTGTGCCTGTGCTGATGGCTGTCTCCTGAGTCCATGCCTGGACATCTGTGCTTATCTTCAGTCTGCCTCCCTGCTGTCCCCTGTCCCCACACACTGCCAGGGGGCCATGGGTACAAACTCCTTAACTGCTCCTCCGACCCTCCCCAAGTCTCCTTCCATGTCCACCGGCTCTCTGCACTGTACCCTTGCTCGTCCCTCTCCCTGCAGCACACTGCTTCCTCAGAGTCTCTCCTGAGACACTGGCCACCACCCTCCCCATGAGCCTCCATGTCTGAAGTTATCATTGTGTGCTGTGGGCCCACCGCAGACAGCAGAGAGCACGGTGTTCAGATGGGGTGTGGAACAACAGTCCTTAGAAACCGTGACTCCATGGTCCCCAAGCTACCCCTGAGGAGGGGACTCAGCATGTTCAGCAGGTGGTGGTGCCAGGTAAAGAAATGCTGTGCCTTCTGGGGAGGGAGGAACACACAAGCGTGCGCGTGCTCACACACATGCACACACACGCGCACACACACGCATACATACACACTCGCGAGCACACTCACACCCGCGCGTGCACACACACTCACACACGCGCGCACACACACACACAAAGCTTCTGTTTGTCTTGTTTGTCTTTTAAATCACAGTTTTATTTATTAGGCGGAGGGCGCATGCACACCACAGCAGGCATGTGAAGTCAGAGGACAACCTGCAAGAGTTGGTTCTCTCCTCCCACCATGTGGGTCTGGGGATTGAACTCAGGTCCTGAGGCTTGGCAGCCAGCAGCTTCCATCCACTGAGTCTTTTTGCGGACTTTGGGTTGGGTTAGTTAGGTCTCAGCCCAGGCTGACCTCAAACTCATAATCCTCCTGCCTCAGTCTTTCCAGTATTGGGATTACAGGCCTGTGCCACTACACCTGACTAGACACAATTTATTTTATTTTATTGCTTTATTTTGAGACAGAATCTGACAAGATAGCTGAGACTGACTAAGTTCCAGACACAACTGTGCCAACCAATTCAAATTTGACCAGGCCCAGGTGCAATTAAAAATATATGTGATAATTATTATTTTATTATACATTATTTATTTTATATAATTTATATATAGTATATACTATATATATATATACACACACATATATATATGTCAAGGTCAGCCGACCTTGTCAGATGGAGAAACTGAGTCTGGGATCTTCCCAGGGTACCACCCATTTCCTCCCACCCAGAGAAAAAGGGAAGGAGGCATTGGTCAGCCAGGAAGAGTCTGGGCTGGGAATGGACAGGGTGGGGATGGATAGAGGCCCTGTTTCCGTTTAACCACAGCCCTGGGACTGTCCCAAAAGGGAAGCAAAAGCTGCTTGTCCTCATGTCCTGAGCTCCGAGGGGGAGGGCTGGGTACCTGGGGTCTGGGGAGGCTGCAGTCACAGGGCCTCCTAGCTGCTCTTCCTCTGCTGCATCCACCACAGAACTCTTGCTATGCTAAGGGCCCTTGTTCCCTCTTTCCCATACATCTAGCTCTGCTCACAGATCTGCTCTCAGCTCAGCCCCTTCCTGGCCTCCCTAAACTCCCAGGCTCCTCCCCATCCCTGCGCACCTGTCGTCCTGAACTGACACCCTCCAGGGCAGGAATCATCAGCTGACCAGACTACGTCATGAACACTGGCTGAGTGAGTGAGTGAGTGAGTGAGTGAGTGAGTGAGTGAGTGAGGAGTGAGTGAGTGAAGGAGGAATAGGATGTACAAGTCACCCCTCCCTGCCCTGCTCCATAGCCCATTCTGGCCTTCATCTCTGCCCCGCCACCCTGGTGGGTACCCTGTTTCTACAAGGCCACCTCTGTCACTCACTCCTGGTTTCAAATGCCTCCCCCTTCACCTCTCAGCCCATCCTGTCTGGATAGATAGAAGGACAGGTTCCAGTCAGGTATCTGGGAGGTTCCAGGCGTTGTTGCTTTTGCAGATTTGGGACTCCCCTCCAACCCACTCGGGACACTCCACCACCTTCACCCACACACTTGGTTTCTAGCACAAAGTGACACCCATATTTCTGCAGAAACTCACTCAGGGTGGTTGGGACTGGGAACCCGCAGGACCCAACACCTAGATCCTCACCCCCCCCACACACACACACCAGGCTAGGCCTATGGGAAGGGTGTGTAGAACCTGCTAAAGAGGGCTCTTTGTTGTTTGGGGGTTTTGTTTTTGTTTTTGAGACAGTGTCTCTCAAGGTAGGCATAGGCTGGCCTCAAATTCGTGACCATCCTCCTGTCTCATGCACCACCATGCCTGGCTCTGTCAAGTCCTTTAAATCCCTGACGAATGATTTCTGCTGTCTGGCTTAGTGTCAGTGCTATGTGGAACCTCACTGTGTGGTCCAGAAAAGTGTCCTCAGATGTCAGCTCAGGCCACTTGGTTCCCACACAGTTCCACAGAGGCTGGTTCAGTCTGAGGATATGGACCAGGGAGAAAAGATACCACAGCATGCGGGATGGCAGGGGCAGCGGGGATGGGAGGGTGTGTGCCACGGCACTCTGGATGGCAGGGGCAGCGGGGATGGGAGGGTGTGTGCCACGGCACGCGGGATGGCAGGGGCAGCGGGGAAAACAGATCAGGATGGGAACAGAGGGTGATGGGGCTGTTTCAGGAGACCTCAAAGCACATACATGTGAGGATCGTGGAAGGGTTCAGAAAACATCTTCTAATCAGACCCACAGCAGGGGCAGTGGCCAAGAGGTGTCTGGGCATGAGATAGGAGGCAGGGCTCAGGGCCATTCTTGGGGTAGCTTCTCCCCAGGGAAGGTGGAGTCATGGCAGGATCAGATCAAGACAGTGAGTGAGCCAGTCTGGATCTATGAAGACCCCGGGGGCCGAGAAGGTGAGCCGTGGATGGCAAGGGAGGAGACAGGGACCTGCTGCAGGCTGGCCTAGGAGAGATGAGCCTTGAAGGCCAACCAGATGAGGTAGCAGTCAGGGAGTGTGGGGATTTCCAGAACCCCAGGAAGGTAGAGCCGGAGGGATTTGTGGGCACTGTGGGTGTGGGGTTGGGGAGAGGGTGGCTAGGTGGCTCCAGGGTGGAGGCCTTGGCATTAGCGGGCTGAGTGTTGTTTTCTGAGCCAAGGGAATTAAAAAAAAACAAAACTGTGTCCCTGCTTGGGTTGAGGGTCTGCCTTAGGCCCAACAGGCAGGCTGATATACTCTGGGCACCCCTTCAAGGGCTTGGAAGGCCTCACAGGTCCAAGCACCCTAGATTGGGCCAGTCTCAACAGCAAAGAGGTTATCTGAGAGGCTTAAGGGCAGTTGCGAGAGGACACCCAGTGACCTGGAGACAGGCTCAAGGAGGGACTTGCCAGGCAGTCTTACCCACTGAGGAGACCAGAGAGGTGGACAAGCCCAAGTCACCAGGACATGCGGGAGGGTGGGGGCGGAACTGTGTTGCTGATATGCCTATGTACTACTGTCCTGGTTAGGATGTGGAGACGTGGAGGAGGCGTCTGGTGCCACAGCAGCCACTGGGATCTATGAGAAGAAGAGAAGACAAGAGTCCAAGCCTAGGCGTCTAGGAGCACCGACACCCCAGATACCGCACTGTGAGATTTTTTTTTTGCTTTTCTCGTCATTGAAGACGGGACAAGGAGACAAAGGAGACAAGCCTGGGGGAGGAAATGGAGAGAGGAACAGGAAGGGTCCATAGGAGAGTCAAAGGCTCCTGGCTCAGGACTTGCTCCAGCAGCCAACTCTAACCCCCCTGCTGCCCCCCTTTTCTGCTCCAGAAAGGGGCTCTTGTTCACGGAGTGCCCGTGTTGTGCCAGGCAAACTCCTAACCCTCGGTCGTTCTGGGCAGGCCAGCTCTCCAGCTCCACACTCTGACAGGCCAGGTGACCCCTCAGACCCAACTTGTCCACCCAGGTGAACACTGTCCCCACATAACTTCTGAGGTCCCCTGGGTCCCCTCCCTCTGTTTCTTGCCGCCCCAAGGCCCCATTTCCCAAAATTCTATGTTCCAGTGGGGCAAGCACTGCACCTCCACCCTCCTACCAGACAGTCCCACTTCCTGACTACTTGCAGGGAGCAGGAGAGGCCTGGGCACTGGGTGTGACATGGTGTTGGGACACGGTGCCCGTGGCACACAGAAACCTCAGGCCTCGCTGAGATCAACTCTGTTCCCTGCTTGAGTGGCTGCTCGCCCGTTGGGAGTAGAATAGTATGGAGTCCCAACTGGAGCTGGAGGAGGCCGAAGACTCCCAGCCTGCCTGACGGCTCTCCCCGAGGCCCCAGCTCACAGGGGCCCCACCCAGGCCACCACCACCATCTCAGAGGCCCATTGTTCCCGCTTGGCTCAGCTCCAGGGTCTGGCCCCACCCAGGTTCCCACTTCCCTCTGGGATCCCCCAGCACCCTGGCCCGGGCCTCTCAGGGGCCTATCAAGGTACCAGTTGAGGCAGCCCCACCAGGGCTCTCTGAGCCTCTGTTTCCCCATTGACTGTATGGGGTGGCAGGACCTGAAGAGAGGCAACAAGGATTCTCCATGTTTGGTGGGTGTCTGAGTGCCAAGTAGGGTGTGAACTAAGGTTCAAGCTGTGTTCTTCCCAAGTCCTCTGCCCTCCCTGGACTTAGAAGACCAAGCCAAGAGCAGCCACGGTGGGAATGGGTGGTAGCCAAGGCAGGGTCACCTTTCCACTTGCCGAGTGACACTGTGTGGCAGTCTCTGGGCCTCAGCAGAGAGAAGGCGGCAGCTGGATGTTCCCCCTCAGCAGGAAGGAAGGGGAGGGGTGGGACCAAGTTTTCTTTTCATTTCTTTTCTAATTTTTTTTTCTTTTTAGCACCAAGGGCTTGAATGAAAACCGGCTGTAGACAGAGATTCTATTGTGAAGGGCCTGAGACTCCCGGGCAGGCGGAAGAGCATCCTGGGTGTCAGGCTGGGTAAACAGAGGCTAGGGCATGGGCCAGAGGCATAGACTGGAGGTGGCTGGGGTCTCCCACACCTCCTGCAGGGGCCTGGCCTGGATGACAGTAGCTAGCCCTGACCACTTCCTGTGTCCAGTTCCACGCGGTTCATCATGCCTCACCTCTGGGAACCTCATTTCCATCTTTGAAATATAACAGTGCAGTTATGGTGGCGGCGGACCCATTGTTAGGCCTCAGAGACATCTGACCCTAGTCTTGACACTTGCCGCTGTGTGACTTAAGGAAAGCCACTTGGCCTCTCTGTGCTCCCGTCTCCCATGTGTCAAACGGAAAGCATCCTAGCACTGACCCTCTAGGGATACGAATGATGATGATGGTGGCTCCTTTTCTACTCATCCTACGGGCCTCATCTCAGCTCTTCCCGCATGCACACAGTCAGCCCAGCAGCTGCAGCACACACTTAGTAAGCACCTACCATGTGCAGGTCTAGACCCTGGGTGAAGAAAGAAAGTTGTGCTAAAGCCCCAAGTGCAGAGAAGATTCACAGGAAGTCCCGGGGTGTCTCCTGGACCCCGGCACCCGCAGGCACTCCCCTAGCGCCTGCCGTTCTCTGCTGGTCACCCATAAGGGAGTCAAAGGCTTTCTTCTCGAATGTCTGTGATCGAAGACACACAGTGCGGTCACACAGCAAGGCCAGCACAGCCAAAATTCAAACTCCAAAGCGGAATGCAACTGGGCCTTGGATGGTGCTCCAAGCCCAGGCCTTCGTCCCCCTCAGGGACCTCCTGCCTCTGCCAGCCTCTGGCCATCCTGCCTGGACAACCCTTGCAGAGCCTCGAGGCTCCCTGAGGATGGTGACCTTGGCCTGGCTATTTCACTGATGAAAAGGCTCACTCCATCTTCACAACTCAGAGGGTCCCAAAATGAGACGGGGGAGAGCCTTGGTTGGTCCCAGGCACTGCCCGCCTGGCACCTCAGCCTAGGAAACAGAGGGAGCAGTTGTGAAGCTCTCCGAACCTCAGTTTACTGTCTGTGAGATGGGGCTGCAGGCTGGGAGCCCATGGGCTGTGTGGAGGAGTGGTCCTCAATGGCTGGTTACCGCTATTCCTGCCCTTGTTGTCCAGGGCTGCTTAGTGTTGCTCCTGTCCTTTGCCTTGTCACAGGGACACACTGACTGCACAGGGAACACCCCCTCCTGCCCAAGACACCAGACCATACCGCAGCTCAGCCCTGAACCCTCTCTTAATTATAATCCGTAGGGAAAGAAAACTGCCCCCAGGAGCCACCAGGGTAACCCGATGCCCCTCTGTGCGGGGCCCCAGGCCCTCCAGGCCTGATCCAACACTCTATCTGTCCAACCTAACTGGACTTGGCATGGGCTTAATATGCACATTGTCTGGGTCTGCCCTCCTCCCCTGGTTTCATCCTTCCTCGGGCTGGGGATCCGGCCTAGCCAGGGAGGCATTTGAGGGAAACTGGAAACCCTGCAAGGCAGCTGCGGGAGGTAGCCAGGCCATCTCCCCTGGGCCACTGCCATCAGATTGTTGTTCCACAGAGCTTCACCCTGAGAGAACCTCACACCGTGCCCATTTTCCAGATAGGAAGAGTGAGGGTCCTAGAGAGTGAAATCACACAGCTCAGGTTCACACAGTTGTGGAAGCTTGGGTCAGGGTGTGTAGGAACCTTCCCCCAAGAGAAAACTAATCCGAGCAGTTCCTAGAGACAGGGAAGGGACAAACCTGAGACAAAGCATCTTGGGCAAGGCTTATGTGCTTCAAATTCAAAGACAACAATGCTCCTGCCTCATACAAACACCTGTTCTCTGAAACAGGCTTTCCCTAGCAATGGCCACTTGTGGTTCCCACAAGACTAAGTAGTCTTAGCAGGCACTGACAGCTTGAGCCACACAGACTCAAAAACCAAAGCTCAAAGGTGGCCCAGGCTCCAGGCAGTTTGGGGGAAGGAAGGACTTAAGACACCCAGGCCACACCAGCTGGGGCCAGCGATGAAACTGGAGCGGGGGGGGGGGGGGGGGGGGGGGGGGGGGGGGGGGGGGGGGGGGGTTGAGCTATGAAGATATGTCTAGATAAAGTGTTCGCTACGCAAGGATCCACGTTCAGCCTCCAGCACTCAGGAAAAGCTAGGCATGGTGGGGCCTGTAACCTTGTCACTTGGCCGCCAGAAACAGGCCAGTCCCTGGGGTTCGCTGGCCCGCCAGTCAAGCCTATAATGAACTTCAGGTGAGCCAGAGAGGAAATCCTGTCTCAGAAAACAATGCAGATGGCTCCCGAGTCACACTCACAACACAGAGACACACTCACACTTATACACAGAGACACACACACTCACACACAGAGACACAGACACACAGAGACACACTCACACAGAGACACTTGCAACACTTACACACAGACACACACACTCACACACTCATACACACAGACATATTCACACAGAGATACCCACTTATACACAGATACACACACTCACACATTCATAGACACAGACACACACACACTCATACACACACGCTCACAGACACACACAAAGAGACATATTCACACAGAGATACCCACTAACACACAGACACACACTCACAAACATACTCACACAGAGAGAGATACACACTCACAGACACTTTAAATCTAAAAATACCATAGCACAATCCACAGAGAAGCTGTCCCCACAGCAGGGGCCACAACTAGGTGAAAGGTGGCCTGCAGGGGCTCCTCTCCTTTCCCTAGAGCTTCACCTTCCTCATGCCCTGTGCAGAGGGTGCCAGCTGCCTGCCTCCTGCAAGACTGGGCGGAAGGAGGCGCCTGCTGGAGGGGACACTGGCTTCATTGGTCTCAGCCCGTCTGGCAATCTCTATGTAACACTCTCTGGACCACCCATGTGACACACATCAGTTCCACACCCCTCCCATGCCAACCCTAGTCCCTCTCCACTCCAGCCCCTCCGCCCCATGCGAGCCCTGGTCCCTCTCTGCCCTCCGCTCTCTGCCCTCTCTGAGCTCTGCTCAGAGCTGTGGAAAGTAGACTGTGTGACCCCTACAGCCACCTTGGCTGGCTGCCGTCCATCTGAAAGAAACATGTAGCAAATGGGAGTTTTTAAAGCGAGGTCATGGAGACCTGGGGACTTCACCACACCCTCCAATGTCCTGTTCTGTGATTGGGACTGTCCCAAGACAGAGCACGCTCAGCCAGGGACTGGTAGCCCAGGGCTCCACGCATACTTTCCCAGTCTCTTCCCAGCCCTTCACTATGTTGGGTTCCCCTCTCCACCCCCTCTCCACATCTCCCTGCAGACATCAGGTCTATGACCTTGCTCCTCCTTTTCTGCATGTCCAAGCTGAGACTCAGCAATGTGAAAGAAACTTGGCTTCCTTGATAGCACTTAAGTCAATTGGGAAAGAGGAGTGGAGACCCCTCGTGCTAAATTCGCTCTTCTCTTCAAACCTCAGCTTGCCTACCTGACCCTGCCACAGTGCAGGGAATATCTCAGGGCTTGTTCCCTGTTTCCACAAAGTCGACACCTGTCACGCAGGTCTGCATGGAGTCACTGTGTGCTTACTTGGCCTTCTTCACACTGGTTCCCGTTCTCTCAAAGCCTTCCTTTCCTATGTCAACTGCTAAGAAAAGGCCCCTCCACATTTTCCCGTTAGCATAAAGATCCTGTCCACGCTGCCCCTAGGAACAAAGCTCTGCATTCACAAACCAGGATCCCTGTCTAAACCCATCACTGTGTCTTGCACGTCTCGTTCAAGGATGTCCGTGCAGAGTGTGCACGTCTGTGTTCATGGCAGCCACAGCCACAGCAGTCAAGAAAAGAACAATGGGGTCACCAGGGTGAATACAGAAGCAAGATGTGGCTCCCTGAAGACCGATCATTACTTGGTTAGTACAAAGACAGCTACCGCGGCCATGTGGAGAGTTGCCAGGACGCCAAGCACACTGAAGGGCACACGAGGTCACATTGTCTGTGAGCAATATGTCCTACAAAACCCCAGTAGAGGCCGACTAGGGCTTCAGGGGCTGGGGGAGCTCAGGGTGGGGGAGAGAGGACAGGGAATGTTTGTAACTGGACAGCTGGGCACGTGCCCTTGTGACAGGACTCAGTGGTACCTGAGAGGGTTACTTGTGTTACTTAAGGGTCCTTAAAATTGCTACTTTTCCCAGATAACTTCCAAGTAACTTAGACTGGCTTTGAACTTGCAACAGCAGAGCATGGCTTCATCCCTCCGTCCTTCCAGCTCCACCTTCCATTGAGAGTACAGGCTTCCCCTGCCAGGCCTGGCTTAAAACGGCTGCTTTCGTGATTAGTGGGTTTTATCTCACTTGAAAACAAATGTATGCTCTTTTTAAAACAAAGATGGGGACAGAAAAACAAAATGCTGGGTGCATTGTAAGTTTGTTTCTTTTTAATTAAACACAAATTATAGAGAAAAGGCAGTTTACAAAGACTTTAAAACAAGCACACAAGAATGGTCACCTGGCGGTAAGCAGCCATGGCTCTTCTTCACGGCCACATAACATTCCAGGTGCGGGCAGACAAGCCTGGCGCCAACCCTTTCCCCCACATGATGAGTGGCGAATTTTCTCCCAGGCCCTATGCCTTGCCCAAACCCTGTCTTTTCCCTCCCTTTCCAAATGAGAAAAGGGAATGACACAACTCAAACCCAGGCCCGGCCTCGCTTCCTGTGAGGACACAGCACACAGCAGCAGAAGGCCTGATCTCCTGATGGAGATGGCTGAGAACTAAGGCGAGATGGACAGGGCTGCTCCCAGATGCCCAGGGTGCTGGGAGAGACACGGATGGGCGACAGGGAGCAGGCTGGAGGGAGGGTGGGGGTTTAAACTGGGCTGTTTGGAAGGCTTTGCTGGGAAGAGCAAAGACCCAAAGGAATGGGGGGGGAGAGGCCTGAGGCTTTGGTCTATCTGGAAACAGTGCTCCAAACAGAGGGAACAGCATTTGCAAAACCCTGGAGGCAGAGCTGCAGGAGCTGGGGTGGTGGTGGGGAGGAGAGGGCAGGTGAGGGGTCAGTGTTGGGGGAAGAGGGGGCAGATGAGGGGTCAGGGCTGGGGGAGGAGGGGGCAGGTGAGGTCAGTGCTGGGGGAAGAGGGGGCAGGTGAGGTCACTGTTGGCTCCAGACTTGGCAGAGAGAGGGACTGCTGTGGGGTGAAGGGAAGAGGATTGCCCACCTGCCCAGCACCGTGAACTTGAGATGAGCTGGGCTTTCCCCTCTTGAGGAAGGCAGTGAGAGAAAGTTCCGTGAGAGGAAATGCGCTCTGCTGACTCATGGCCCAGGCCAGCCACTTCCCTCCCAGGAGCCCCCAGTCAGGAGCCTTGCTGGGATTAGGAGGGAATGAGAGAGCAGTGACCACCATGCCATGACAGAAAGAGGCAGGCTCACAGTGAGGGTGGGGTGTCAGGCCTAGAGTGAGGATCTGGAGGGCCTCCTGGAAGAGGTGGCATTTGAGCCGGATGGGAAGAAGACACGAGGAAGGTAAACTTGGCTGCAGGTCGAGGGAAGAACGACCCTGCTCAGGAACAGAATGTGCAAAGTGCATGTGAGCAGAGGCAACCAAACGGATTCATGATTGCCCAGGAGGCCTGGCTGGTGGATGGCAGGCTGTGTACAGCACCCAGCGCCGTCTGTATCTTAGCCAAGCCAGAAAACGCTCCTACCAAGACCTGAACAGGGTTTTCAGTCGGCTAGAGAGGATTCTGGGGGGGGTCCCCTGATGAGGCCCCCATGAAATCCGAGCCTCACTACTACTATGAAATAATAAGCTTATTTGGAACAAAAATCACAAGAGGCCCCAAAGCTGTCTGCTGTTGAGACGAGAGGATCAGAACTGGAAAGCTGTGGAAGGTTCCTGAGAGCTGTGTGATGGGCTTAGCTCCTGCTCCTTGGGGACTGCAGGGCCAGCACGTGTAGGCTTTGTCACCGTTCCATGGGCGCCATGGGGCCATGGAGGCTGGAGAGGTGGGGAGGGCTCTCCATGGCAGGAGCCTGAGAGGAGAGAGGAGAGATTCAGAAGTTCCAGCAGGAGAGACGGAGGCACAGAGATGAGACACAGGAAGAGGAGAGAAGAGAGTGAAAGACAAAGTCCAAACACCAGAGAAGACAAGAGTGAGATGGAACATGACACAAAGACAGGACCACAGAGACAAAGAGACACAGAACCCCCACGTGGGGAGGTGTCGTCAGCCTGTCTTTACTGCTGCTGCTGGCACCCTGAATGCCCTACAGAGGTCTCAGGCTCTCCTTGCCAAGCACACATTGAGCACCTACTGCATGCTGCATACCGATGTTTTCCTGTGTGTAGGGAACTGTACTCTGGGGGCAGGTAGAGCTTTAGAGGGCAGGGATAGTGGTTCAGTGAGTGACAGCTCCTGGCTGTGTGTGTAGGTCTGACAGGTGTAGCAAGGGTCCCAGGAGAGAGGAGTAAGAAGCTGAGGGGAGGGAGAGGATGGGACAAGGCCAAACCTGGAGCCCAGCCTCTACAGACTGTCCATCTCCAAAGAGACTGGATCCAAGGTCGAGTGACTGTCACTCTCCTGGGACTGAGTGGATCTCTGGGGCAGGAAAATCCAGAACAGGGAAGGGACAGTGTGGCTTCTTGAGGATTCTGTGGCTGTAGTATAGGGGAAGTCTGAGGCCCAGGTAGAAATGGGGGTTCCTCAATGAGTTGGTGTTTAGGAGTAGGGAGGTGCACATACTCTCAGGGAACCACAAGGGTGTTTCTAGGACTCCTGGTGAGCCCACCACAGTCTCTCACTCTGAAGAAGTGCACCCACAACTTCCCTTGGCAGCCCCACACTGAAGGGTTGGCATCAAAAGGAGGCAAAGCGGGTGGGGGGATAGGAATGTCTCCCAGCCAACACACTCACCTTCCAGAAACTCCCAGAATGCTGGGCAGAGGGAGGCACCTCGTGAGAAAAGGGCCCATTACCTCTTTAGGAAACATGAGACATGGTGATTCACCCCTTCAGGAGGGAGCCCAGGAAAACAGCTGAACAGCAAACAGGACCCTGGTGCCAGAGCCCTAGGGCTTCCAGACACTTCTGTGTTTAGGAATTGTCATTTGTGTTTGGGTTACAGGATTAAGAGATAAGGTGGGGGAGGAAGAAAAGGAGGAAGAGAGGTAGGAAGGAAGGATTGGAGGAAGGGAGGAAGAGAGAGGGAGAAAGGAGGGGAAGAAGAGAACTGTTCTAACATTACGGAAATACAGAACTCACTCCCTCAGGTCACTGACCTGCTCACTCTCCCCCAAACACCTCAGGCCCTTTTCTCTGGCCAGTCCTCCTTCGGGAACTGATCCTGCCCCAGTGTGCTGGCCCACCAAGACACATGAAGAACACCCCCACTCCCATTCCCAACCCTAAGAGCAAAAAGCTGTATGCAGAATAAGAACGAATCAAGGAGACTGTTCACTGGGGAGCAGTTGGATCCCACCATCCTCTGCCATGGATTGCGAGACAGCCAGATGGACAGCCAGGTGGAGCAGATCGGAAAGACGGGGCCCCTTGGGAAATAGCAGGGAACAGAGCAGAAACACACGAAGAAACTGGGGCAGTAGCACACACCTGTAATTCCAACACTCAGGATGCTGAGGCAGGAGGATTGCCACGATTCTCAAGGCCAACCTGGGATACAGGATGAGACCCAGTCTCAAAACAACAGCAACAAGGTTGGCCATGTGGCTCAACAGATAAAGGCACTTGCTGTCAAGACTGACCACCTGAGTTCCATCCCTGAGTTTGGAAGGAGGAAACCAACTCAGGCAAGCTGACCTCTGACCTCCTCCCCACACTATCTAAAAAATAAATAACAAGTCAGGTGCCTATGATCCCAGTGCTTGGAAGACAGAAACAATAGATCACAAGTTCAATGTTACATGTATTTGGCTACATAGTAAGTCCAAGGACCACCTGAGCTACCTAATTCTCAAATAAAAACAAAAGCAAAAAATAAGGACATACAATGTCTCAGGCTGGCTTCCCAGGGCCTGCCATGGCCAGCCCACCACATGCTGCTCCTGTCATCCCCCCTCCCCCCCCCCCCCGCAGTCCCCCAGCTTCAGGAAGCTTTATTGCAAGTTCATCCTGCAGGCATGGACCTTGGGTACCAAGCCCTCACAGTTTGTGAGGAAACACAGGTGGCCAGGCTTTGCAACGAACCTCTTGGTCATCAGACTGGCAATGAGGTAAAAATTTCAAAAACAAAAATAAAACAAACAACAAAACTCTGCAGGCCAAAAGATAAAGCCCAGCTGAGGAGAGCTGGATGGATCCTGGGCCTGGCATCTGGGAGCAGAGGTGAGGCAGGAAGGAGGGCTTCCTGGAAGAAGAGGAAGAAGCCAGGCCTGTAAGTTTGGTGGTCCTCAGGCCATGCTGGGGGACACAGCAGGCCCAATTCAATAAGAAGAGGCCCAACAGGTCAGACCGGATTCTCCCAGGAGCCTCTGGGGGTCAGAGCACCCTGGCTGCTTCCTGTCCCTCCACACAGTGTCTTCTCTCTTCTTGGGCCCTCTGTGATCGTGGTGTTGAGGTTTCCCCCCAAAGACTTTTGTCCCTGCTAGGATCCATCAGCCCGCTGCAGGAGGGGGACACACTGCCCACAGCACAGGGCTGACACACTCCTCAGGCCACTGGCCGTTAGGACAACATGCCACATGTAATACAAGGCTAGGAATCAGAACCCAAGTGCTCTGGCCGCAAAAGACAGCGTGACACTGACCAACCAGCCCACCACAGCGGACAGGGTCTATGACCAAGCATGTGACAGGGGTGTACATGTTGACACTGGACAGGCCTGAACCTGTATCACAGACCAAACCAGCCTCCTAGAAGAAGACTTCCAAAAAGACGCATGACTTCCCCGTGCCTTCCTTTCTCTGCCTGTGAAATGGGTCAAAGAGGCACCGCGGGTGCCGAGAAAGTGGGTGGCTTAAAGCAGGACTGAGAAGCAACGGGGTTATTAAAATGCCCAAATGATGACACACTGACGGGGTGCCCTGGCACGTGTCTGTTGTCCCAGCACTCTGGCGGTGGAGGCGGGAGGATTGAGAGTTCCAGGCTAGCTCGCTCTCTAGTGAGACCCTGTGTCAAATAAATGAACAAATTGATTAATTAGCAAGAGGTTGTGATGGTGTGCACCTACAACCCCGGCATTGGAGGTGGAGAAAAGAGGATCGGAGTTCAAAGCCAGCCTTGGCTACACCGGAAGTACAAGAGCTTCCTGAGCTACAAGGGAACTTGACTCAAAAAAAAAAAAAAAAAAAAAAAAAAAAAAAAAAAAAAAAAAAAAAAAAAAAAAAAAAAAAAAGAAGCCAGGAAGGTGGTGGCATATCTTTAATCCAGCACTTGGCAGGCAGAGGCAGGTGGATCTCTGAGTTTGAGGCCAGCCTGGTCTAGAGTGAGTTCTAGGACAGTCAAGGGTACACAGAGAAACCCTGTCTCAAAAAACAAACAAAAGCCAAAAGGAGGGAAGGAAGGAGGGAGGGAGGAAAGGGAGGAAGAAAGGGAAGGAAGGACAGAAGGAAGGAGGAAGCAGAGGAAAAGAAGGAGGGAGGGAAGGTAGAAAGGGCACACCATCATTTTCATCCTCTGTGAAGCCTGAGAGAGGCTGGAGGTGGCAGTGTGGGCTTGTATTCAGCAGTTTGCTGATGTGGGGATGCATGCAGAAACGTGGACAGTGGACAAGTAAGTGATCATAGCGGCATTCCCTTCACTGTCCACTGGAAAAACCAGAAGAGATCCCAGAGTCGAGTAACTATTGTATGCCCTGAGCACTCAGACCTCGATGGCTCCCCTGGTTTTGTTTTTGTTTTTGCTAGAAGGACCCGGACTCGCAGCAGCACTGGCTGATTTCAGGGCTGTAGCAGAGCTATTCCAGGGGCCGAGAAACTCAGAGTCCTAGGAGGTAAGGACAGGTTGATCTGCTGAGGGGCCCAGGAGCTAGAACTCACGAAACCCCAGAGAGAGTGACATGAGTCAGAGTAAGTCAGATAGCACCAGGCAGGGCAGCGAGGGTGTTTCACACTGGCACAAGGCTCCAGGTTCTGTGCTTGGCACCACAGAGAAGGGGAAGTAGCATTGGATTGTGACCCATGGTTTAGGAGTCCATGGTAACATATATAAGAGACTGGGTGGATAGATGGGTGGATGATGGATGGATGGATGGATGGATGGATGGATGGATGGATGGATAGAGGGATAGAGAGATGGTTGGAGAGATTAATGGACAGACAGACAAGCATATACACCTCCCTCAGGCAGAGCTCCAAATAATTTACAATGACACCCCAGACCCCAGAAGGTACTCACAGTCTAGACAAACAGGGACCACACAACGGCAGCCTGGCTAGGTGTGATATCAGTGTTGATTGTCACCCCTGCTGACTACTCCTGACACCATGGTTAAAATGGCACTAAGACTTTCCTTCCGGAAACCTAAAGCCCTGCGGAACCACACACAAACAGCTGACGGCTCTCAAAAGCTCCACAAACTAGCTAGCCGGACCTGCCAAAGCTTCAGGACAGAGGCTAAAGAGGTGGCCCTGTGGTTAAGAGTACCAGCTGCTCTTCCAGAGCTCCCAACATCCACAGGGTGGTTCGTTATCATCTAACTTCAGTTCCAGGGGACCTGATGTCCTCTTCTGCCGAGGGTACCAGGCACGTACATAGTACAGGCTAACCACCCATACACATTAATAAATAAATAATAAATAAATAAATAAATAAATAAATAAATAAATGTTATTGAAAACAAGGCAAGTCGGGGAGGCAGAGGCAGGCGGATCTCTGTGAATTCAAGGCCAACCAGGTCTACAAGAGCTAGTTCCAGGACAGGCTCCAAAGCTACAGAGAAACCCTTCTCGAAAACCAAAAAAGAAAAAAAGAAAGAAAAAGAAAACAAGGCAAGTCTAAGAAACTGCCCCACGCAAGGAACCTAAATATGGGTAGGACTCTGGACCAGAAAGGGGTCATGACTTTCAAGCCAGAGACATTGGCTCATGTCACACACTAAGATAAGAAGCCAACAGAAAGGGAAGCTCTGAGCATAGGCAGCCTCGGAGAAAAGGGCTGGCAATGGGGGAGGGGGATGACAGTAAGGTCCCAGGTTCCATCTTTTCCATTTCTCTGTTTCTGGTCCCACCCCAGGTGGAGTCTCCCCGTGCCAGCAGCACGGTGACAGGATGAGCGGTAGACATGAGACTGACCTGTCCCCGCATGTTCCCCCTGGCCATGAGGACAGCAGACACCGTGGGAGGAAATGGCAAGGGGAAGCATGCAGCAAGACACCCAATTCTCAGAAAGTCTGGGTTAGGAGTCAGAGGTCCTGGGTTCAAGCCTCACATCTTCCTCTAGTTGAGGGTGAC
Organism: Alexandromys fortis; assembly: GCF_014885135.2. NCBI lineage: Eukaryota > Metazoa > Chordata > Mammalia > Rodentia > Cricetidae > Alexandromys > Alexandromys fortis. Next base: position 451,990 of record NW_026068060.1, on the reverse strand, counting down.
CTTTGGCCACTCACTTCCCCTCCTCACAAGTCGGGGGCTGAGGCAGCCAGCGCTGGGCCCCTTCCCCAGCAGGGTTAAGTCTGACACTGTCTCCTCCTACTTCCAGAGGACGGCAGTGTGTCTGCCATGAGTGAGTCTGAGTTCCCTATCCAAGGGACTGCGTCCTGGCTTTGTGCTCAGCGTGGCCATTCCCAACTTTAGTCTTGTGTCTAATAATCACCCTTGAAGTGAGATTCAGATAAAGACAACTGGGACCCACTACCTCCGTCCAAGCCCTCTCTGTTATGGGATCCTCATACAACACCTGCTCCTCTGTTCCTTGAACCCCCAGCTCTTTCCTGCCCCAGGACCTTTGTTTCTGCGTCTGCCTCCACCTTCCACGGCCTTCTATCAAGTCCTTCACCCAACAGGCAGCTTGATTTCCCAACGGAGGACATCACACCCTACACCCTGTTACGTCTTCCTACACACTGTGCAGGGTCAAAACCAGGCTGCTTCCTCCTGGCCTGGTCTCTCCCACCATAGTGCATGCCAGGTACATGGGCAGTCAGTGAAGAAATGGATGCATGGCCTATGGTCATGGCCTCTGCAGCAGGCCCTGGGGGGACCGAGTGTGTTCTGTGCTGTGCCTGGCTGTATTTGGATTCATCCTTCAAGGTTGGTCCATCCCTGCCTGTCCTCGCGTCCCCTTTTTACACCAAGGCTACCCTGAGCTGTCCCTAAATGCCCCCGAGACTTTGGTTGGCTCCAAGGGTACAAGCCCAGACCCCACTGTCCTTCCTGTGCATATGGGCACGTCTGTCCCAGGCACATCCCCGCCATGGCACCTGGAGGAGCCCTGAGGCTGACATGGGAGCCACCTCAGAGCAGCAGCCCGGTGCCAGTTAGGCCAGAAGCTAGCTAGTGTGGTGAGCAGAGCCCAGATTGGTCCAGAGGGGGCAAACTGGCCCCTTGTTCCATGTGAGAACCAGGTACTCCAGCAGGCTGAACTCTGTCGTTAGTCCTCAAGGTCCCTGGAAAGCCCACTGTGGAAGTCGCAGCAGGCCTCATCTTCCTGATCTGCCGTCTCCATGACATTTCCTAAGTCTGAATACTGAGGCCCAGGCGATGTGGCATCTATCAACACGAAGCTGAGAAGGCCAGGCAGGTCTGGCCCAGGAAGGCAGATGGTTTGTGAGTACAGGTAGGCGTCTGTGGGCACTGTGCCCCTGCCATGGCACACCCAGGCAGCGACCTCAGAGATCCACAGATCCAAGTCCCTACTGCCTCTGAGCCTGTTTCTGAGCATGTGGCACTCCTGGGCCCTATCCCCACCCCACACATCAGGCTGACTCAGCTCAGAGTAAGGTTTTCCATCTGCACAGCGGCCTGGGGGCCCCAGGCACAGGTGTCTGCTTGAGACAGGGGTCCAGGCCCCACATTCCTTTCAACATCTCAAGCGGCAAGCCGGGCAACACCAGCCCAGCCAGGGGCAATAAGCATGAGCAGGAACAGGGTCCCTCTGGGGGATAAAACTAGTTCTAGAGGGCCTAGCCTAGCCCCTCACCCTACTCCACACCTCTTCCAAGCTGCCAGGGCCCCAGCTCCATGGTCCCCAAAGTAGGCAGAGCAGCTAAACCCGTCAGTCTTGAGCAAGGTTGCTCCCCGAACACTGGCAAGCTGTGTGTCCCCAGGCAAGTCTCTTAACCTCTCTGGGCCTCACCTCTCTCTGGAGTTAATGGCGCCTCCCACTCAAGGGGTTGGTAAGAATCCAGCTCAGCTCCTCACACCTGGCAGTGCCACCAAGTCAAATGGATGCCTACCGTACGTGAGGTGTACTCTGGGAAGAGGGAGGAGCGAGAAGGTGGAAGCAAGATGGTGTCCCTGAGGGCTAGGGAAGCCCCACTCCACCACCCACCTGTAGAGGAGGGCCTGCCCAGCCAGGCCCTGACTGTGGGTGGGAACCTGGCATTGAACACAGGAGGAATGGTGTGGGCAAAGGACACAGCCCAGGTGAGTGACAGGCACTCTCCGCCCTCAGAGAGGCCCCCTCCTCACTCACCCCCCCATTTCCCTCTCACCCAGCAACCCCTTACACCATCCACCATTCTGTGACAAGCTCTGTTAGTTCCATGTCTCCGCTGCCAAGCCTCCAGGCGACAAGAACAATGTCTATTCTGTTCCCTGCTGCATCCCCAGAATCCAGCATGGCGCCCGGCACCCTACGCAGGCTCCGAATGGCCCAAGTGTGCCTCAGTTTCCTTGTGTGTGAAAGCACAGCATAGCAGCTCCCACCCCCTAGGATGGCTTCAAGGCCTGGTGAGTCGCTCTCCGGAAGGTGTGGGGAATGGCCTGAGAGCCAGCGTTAATATTCTCAAGGCCCCTGAATAGCTCACACCGGCCTGTAAAGAAGAAACAATGCGTGAATGCAACTTTGTGGAGCCCTGGACAGTCACAGGCAGTGGGGTAGGGGTTGCATAAGTTGCTGGAGTCCCCACGATGTTTGTTTGTTTGTTTTTTTCGCCTATTCCCAACAGCACAACCTGATAAATTCTCCACCCACAGACAGTCAACAAAAAGCATACCACGGCCCTCGGCCCCGGAGTGAGTGCTCAGCCCAAGCTGTCGTCTTTCTCTCGCTGAGCAGAGAGAAGGTCATGAGACTTTAATTTTCCTGTCTTTAATTTTCTGATCCACGTGGGAGCAACCCCAGCTGCTGCGATTACGTTTTTAAACCTGACTCAATGGAGATTGAATTCTCTGGAACTAATTGTGTGTGTGTGTGTGTGTGTGTGTGTGTGTGTGTGTGTGTGTGTGTGTGTGTATACAACTTCAGTATAGGTCCTTCTACCTAGCAAGACAAGGCCCCCTGTTGTTCCCAGCTGCTTACCCCAGGCTAGCTGCCCACCAGCTCCAGGGCTCTTCTGCAGGAGCACAGGGATTGGAGGCGGCATTCTCGTGCACATCTGGCTTTGATATGGGCTCTGGATATGGGTCCTCATGCATGCATAAGCATTTTACCCACTGGGCCATCTCCCACAACCTAGAACCAATAACTAGAGGCTCTCCCGACCTGTACACCCCTGAGCCCTTGAGCTAGGATCTTGAGACATCCTCAGCCTCCGGTTTGGAAGGTCCTCCTGCCTTTTGGGTTGTAGGTCTCTACAATCTGGGGTTTCTGGCACTAGGCCCCTGGCTCAGCGAACCTTCAAGGCCTGGATCTGTGGCTCTACAGGTCCAGACATTGCCATCTACCAACCAGACCGCTGAGCCCTCTTTCCCAGAAGCTGATGGCCAGGACTGGGAAGGGGAAAACCCAGCCAGGCCCACATTCCTATGACTGCCAAGCCAGGCAGGTGTCAAACAGCAGAGGCCTGGCACACACTCCATAGTGACACCAAAGCTGGACATTCCAGGGGTGCCCAGGCCCATCTCTGACCAGAGGGTGAGGGGCAGACCTGCCGCCCCCGCCCTGCCCATGGAGCAATCTCATGAGTCACCCCCACCTCATGACCTGCCTGCCTGAGCCGCGCAGAGGCCTGTAATTACAGCCGCCGCCTCCTCCCAGGCGGGGTCTTATCAGCCCATCACCAGGGCAGGTAGGCAGGAGGGTGCCCGGAGGTGCCCCGGCTACCACCATCCCTGGCCTCCCTGGCAGGGGATAGGGGCAGGCCTTGGCACGGCACAGGTGCAGGCAGCTCCGAGTGGGCTTTTGGCCTCCTCAGAGCTTCACTTTCATCCAAAACCGAGTCCCACCCTTTCTGGTCTCTTTTCAGCCACTTCTCCACGAACATCCCAAGGCACGGCCCAGGTACCAAAGGGACACTAAGGCCTGGTGCAGCAAGTTGGAGCTGTCAGTCAAACCTGGTAATAGAAGCAAAGAAGGGATGCTGATGGAAAATGAGGTGCAGAAAGTTCTAGAAGGGAGGTGGAGCAGCCACAGCAAGGTCCCCCGGGGGAAGGGACTCCGCTCCCATTCCAGATGAAGCTGACTGAGATTTGAGGCTCCTGGGCAGCTGAGGGCCCTGCAGGGGTAAGGGGATTGTACGCCACTTGGGGAGAGGCGGCGTTCCCAGCTCAGAGCGTCGGGAGCCACTAACAGTGAAAACATCAGGGTCTGACGGCACACAGGCGAGGAAGGAGAGTCCAGTTACTTTCAGACCTGAGTGGCCAAACCTCAGCTGTACTCTTCTGTGCCTCGGTTTCTCCAACTGGAGACAACAATACCAGACTCTTTGGGACCCTGTGAAGATGCAATAGAAAAAGAGGACAAAGGTTCTTTTGCCTCCTCCCCTCATTGGCAGGTCCCTCCTTCCAGAGAGCAGGGTAGGTGGGAGGCTCAGGGTGTGTCTCAGCACAGGGAGGACTCGTACCCATCACCCCCGCCACCCACACTTGCCCTAGGGAAGCTGCAGATGGTCACCAGGCTCATCTGTCCCCGGGCCAGGTCATGAAGATGAGCGCCCCCAGCCCCACATCTCCAAAGCCAGACCAGCTCAAGGCCTGGATGAAGAGAGATTGATAGTAATTCCCTGCCTGGAGAGCCTTCCCTCCCCCAGACCTGCTCAACCAGTCTCCCTAAGGTGCGGAGAAGCTGACACCTGAACCCACTATTATTCTCTCTCTTGAGAGGAGAGGAGGGAGCATGACTGTGTCAGGCATCATGGGGAGAAGTATTAAGGCCCGCGGGGGTCCTCCCAACCCCTATCCCCCCCCCCCCGCTAGTGGATCCAGCATTCAAGGGTTCTTTGTCCCTTTCCTGATGGCAGGGAAGGGGGTTTCAGGGGGACTTCTTGAACAAGAAGTGTGGAGTCAGAGAGTCTTAACTCAATGTCTGGATTTGCACCCTACTTCTGCCCCTCGCTTGCTGGGTGACCTTGGACAAGTGATTCTGCCTTTCTGAGCTCCTATTTTTTGTCTGCTGGGTAAACTGGTGAGTTATGGAATCGCTGTTGGTAGGATTTGGAAGCCCAAGCCAGGACCCAACAGGAACACACTGGGATCCATTTCTCTGGGACCAGGGCTGGTCACCCCCATTCCCTCCAGGAGCCCTGTGGACTGGACCTGAGTACCAACCACAGACCTCGAGGTTTCGAGGCCTTAAGTTCTAGTCCCAACTGTAACCAGACCCCAAACTCAGCAGGCACTGGCCAGGGTCCTGCCCCAGCCTGAGGAGACATCCTGACCCGTGCTTCACTCTGGAAACCCCCTCTTTAGCACCCCGTGTGGTCTCCTCCTCTTGCATGATGACCCCTGTGGACAGGGAGACGTTGAGAATGTTCTCAGGCTATTGCTGGAAGGGAAGACCAGGTAGCTCCTAATGTTCAGGAATCCCCACACGTCTGGTCAAGGGTGTGACTGGCTGTTTCAAAAGGAAACAGTGGCCCGGACAGAGTGGGGCAGGTGTTTCTGTGGGGCCCTTGTCTGGCCCCACTCATGGAGCGGTGTACTTGTTGTCTAGAAGGGAAGCAATCAGGCAAGAGGGAAGCCCCAAGTGCTGATGTGGATGTGCATGGCTGTGGGCTACACAGCCTCTGGGGTCCAGGAACTCTTTAAGATAGCTGAGAAGTCAGACGTCAGAGTCCTGTCCTCTGAGCTCTCTTGAGATGGAAGCAAGATCAAGAGTTCAAAACCAGCCTTTGCTACAGAGAGAGTTCTAGGCCACGCTGGGTTACATGAGACCGTTTCAAAATAAATAATAAACCAACAAAGTAAAGGTCTGTGGTGCCAGAGGCTCCCCACTCTAGACTTCGGGTCCCACTGAATACATGCCACTCCTCCCCAGTGCCTGGGTTCTACTGACTTCACCAGACAGCCAATGCCTGCTGAGGTATTTCAGGATGGGTTTGGACAAAGTGGGATGTCTCTAGGACCACAAGAGCAGAGAGGTACGGGGTCCTGTCTAACAAACCTTCTCAGGGTCCTGCATGGCCCTGAATTGTGGTGGGAGGTGGGCATGGTGACCGGGTGTGTTCTGTGAGTCCCATGGGTGACGAGAGCAGAACCAGCTTCCCAGGACACAGAGCCGTGACTCAGGCACATGGCAAGGATCAAGCCCAGGTGGCAGCTGGCAGGCCACCAGCACATCCACACCCTCCCCAAACTTGAACCCCAGCAAAAGCCTCTGCAGTCTACATAAGGCTCTGGCTACTCCCCACTGTCATGTAAGGAGATCCGGGCTCTGGTGTGAGTTGACCCAAGTTTGAATTCAGACTCTGTCATTCAACAACTGACGAGCCAGAGAACTGGAGTCTGTTTCCCTATCAGAACCAAGATATAACCAGCCTGTTCACCCCCTCACACAGTGGGGATGAAGACACTGGGAGGTCACCTGAGTGAGGCTACCCCCAGGACAGTGGTGCCCAGACAGATGGAGTCGGGGGCACGGCGTCACAGCGCACAGTGACTCAGGGCAACTCAGAGGCCTCAGCTCCGGCCCCTTGAAGGGTCTTTACATTACTGTGTCTGCATGGCTGGTCCCTAAGCTAGCCTCAGGATGGCATAGGTCAGGGGCCTGTGGCACAGATCGTCTCAAAGAGCCCGGTCAGAATTGGACTCAATACCAATGTTATTTCGCAGCCCTCAGTTCTGAGTTTGGAACCTCATGTTTCTCTTTGCCTGTGGTCTTGGAAGCTCTGCGATTGTCCTGACAGAGCCCACACCTAATATGAGACGATGGATGATGGCTGGGTGGCTGGGTGGATGGATGGATTACAGGATAGATGGATGGATGAGGAGAGAATGGATGGATGGGTTGGTGGATAAATGAGTGGATGGATAGATAGATAGATAGATAGATAGATAGATAGATAGGAGGATGGATGATGGATGGATGGATAAGTCAGTGGATGGATGGAGAGGTGGATGTATGATGGATGGACAGACAGACAGACAGACGGATGGAGAGGTCGGTGGATAGATGGGTGGGTGGATGGATGGATGGATGATGGGATGGATGGATGGGTGGGTAGAGAGATGAATGGATGGATAGATAGATAGATGGATGATGGGTGGATGGATGGATGGGTGGATGGATTAGAGGATAGATGAATTGATGAGGAGAGAATGGATGGATGGGTTGGTGGATGAATGGGAGGATGGATGGATGGATAAGTAGATGACTACCTACTGTTGTCCCATGGGTCCCAATGGTCATAAGCTCGTAAATTTCTTTTATAGTTTAGGAAACTAAGACTTATGGGTATAAAGACCCTTCCAAACTATTTTAGCAGGGCCTCATATTGAGCTTGTTGGGCCCAAAGCCCCCATCCTCAAGCCTCCTGCCCCAAGTGGGTGGCTTGTCTGCTGGGGCTCCAGGACCCAAGCCAACAGCAAGCTCCACCCTCCCACCTCGCTGCTCTCCTGGCCTTTTCTGTGCCGGGGGAAACTGAGGCCAGGAGCAGGCTGGCTCACCTTGGCAAGGGTGCCTGCCCGGGAGGCGGACTGGCCAGGTGCCCAGGCAGGGGCGGGACTTTGTGAATTGCTCCTCAGTCGACCGACCACAAGCGGGTTGGGTGAAAGGCGGCTGGCTGCTTCCCACCCGCTTCCCCGCCAACGTGGGCCCAAACAATGGGCCTTTGTGCCCTGCGTGGGTGTGTTGTTAAGGTGCAAGCCCTGGCCCTATGCCCTAGCTTCAGCCTCCTCCAGGGTATGGAGGGGGTGGCCAAGGAGGTCTAAGGGGCCAGGACAGCCAGCAAACAGGGAACCAGCCTCCCTGAGCCTCCCACACAGATGAAGCCAAAGCCCAGAAAGGGCAGTATGGGCCTCCAGGACACACAGCACAAGGCTGTCTGGGGCAGCTTGGTAACCTGGGATAGTAGGCTCCCTCAGCACTGTGTCTGAGTATCCCCAGGTCCCTCACAGCCAAGACCTGACAGGAGTTCAGCACTAGAACATTCTCTTTTCTCAACCTGAAACCAAAGTCCGCAACTCTGGGAGTCCCCTCACCAGGCTATTTCCCTAATTTCCTTTCCTTGCCGGAGCTGCCTCTTACAGCCCCCCTGACCAGATCCAAGCACCAGCCCCCAACAGCCTATGTCCTGCAGGAGGATACCTGAAGGGGAGGCCCTGCCACTAGCCTGCATTCCTGGAGGAAGCCGAGGCTCCTAGGAGCAGGACAGGGGAACCCAGGATCCCCCAACAGCTCTGTCCTGTGCCCAGTCTCCATAGAAGTGTCATGACCCCAACTCTGACTTGTGTGGGTGCCACAGAAGGAGACTGCGGGGTGCAGCTGTGTCTCCAAGGTGGAGTCCAGCCACCTTGGGAATGTGGTCAGAACTACAGAAACAAAGCATGCACCTCCCCCTCCATCTAACAGCCTCTGCCTTGCGCGCACCTGAGAGAAGCCTCCTTGAGCCTACCAGGAGGAGTGTGCTAGAATATTCTAACAGTACCGGCAGAATCAAAACCAGAGATAACAGCCACATGGAGAGAAAGGCAGATCAAACCTGAGGTCCATCTGATCAGTGGAGTACTACACAGCAGAGGAAAGAGACACCACCCCTAAGTGGACCTCATGGGATAACGTTAGGCAGACACACTGGGGACAAAGGAACACAACATGGATGTCACTCCGAGGGCCACCTCTGGAGGCGATTAGTCTTCAAACTGGGAATTCTAAAATATTTTATGAAAAAAAAAAATGAACCAAAAGCAAGAACTATTTCCAGAGCTCCAGAGTACACAATGGCTCCTTACAGCTCTCCAGCTAAGCCCGCCCTTCTCTGGCCCTGTCAGGGCCTCCTCCTGGCCTCAACCTGTCTTTCCAGCTCCCCACCAGGCGGGCTGGTCTCCTCACTCTTCCCAAACACACCTCGAACATTCCCGTGTCCACGCCTTCCCTCCCACCTGGATGTCCTTCCTCCCGTTCCCGTCTTCCTCCGTGCCAGGCACCATGCCCAGCGCTGCAGGCTGTTAACTCCTGCGACCAGGGGCTCACCACAGGGAAACCAGGACATCGCTCTCAGCCTCAAAGCCACCCCACAAGACCCCAGGTACCTAGAATGTCACTGCTGGACAGATGGCTCCACATCCCAGCCGTGCCCCTGGCTCCTCTGCCTTGACATTCCAGCCTTCCCTTGGACTTACTCCCCACTCACCTCTCAGGGTAGATTGTGTCTCTCCAATCTTACATGGGAGCGAGCCAAGGCTCAGCGAAGGCTAGGGACTTACTGGAGGCACCCAGTCAAGACTGCCTTTATTCCAAAATCTTTCTCTCTGACAGCTTCCAGTCAGAGCTCCTTCCTGCCCCAGGACCTTTGCATATGCTGTTCCCTCTGCTGCTGCATTCTTATCCCAGATATTCTCAGACCCGGCTCCTTCCTATCGTTTTGGTTTCTTTCTCCATCACAGAACCATATCTTACTCTAGCGATGGAACTGTGGACATTGTCATCACAGCTCCTGGTTCACTTCTGTCACGCGCACCCCACAGATGGGGATTTTCTCTTCAACTGCTGGAACCCTGGGCTGGCATCCCAGGTGCTTCAAAAAGACAGATGGAGGAGAGCAGACCTCTAAAGGTGCCGATCCAGGGGTGGCCAATGGGGACACAGTTAAAAGGGAACCTGTGGTTGGGGAAGATCTTTGCTGAGTCATTCAGCTATGTCCGGGTCGTAGGCAACACTAGGCTCAAAGATGCAGGAAGAAACAGACACCACTGGCCCTCTCCCACCTACCAGGTGGAAGAGTTTGCACCCCCGCCCCCCAAAACAGCAGTGTTCTACAGATGGTGTGGACCAGTTGGCAGCGTGACTGACTGACCAACCAGCACTGTGATCCCTCCTTCGCTTGTGTACTCACGGACATGTTCCCAAGCTCAGTTATTCCTGGGTCAAAAAGCTCCTGCTCGCCCACAGCATTGAGATAAAAACAAGAGAGAGAGAGACACCTAGCTGAAGGGAAAGACCGGGGCCCCTGGGACAGAGCAGAGGGAGCATGGAGCGCCGCGTGGGGCCAGGAGGAACAGAAGGAAGGACAGCAGCAGACACAGAAGAATCCAGGACAGAGGTCCACACCTAGCATGAGCCCCAATGATCGTGGGGCAGCCACCAAGTCATTTCTATACCGCCCTGAGCAAAGTTTTGTGAACACAGACTTGATGAGACCACGACTCATCTCTTACCAGCCCAGAGAGATCGCCCAGCACAGTCTGACACACAGCAAGTCGCTGGCGACACAGGTTCATATTCAAGGTTACTTACTCCAGCAGGGTAAGGAGAGGGCGCTCGGTTTCTGAAGATCTGTTTAAAATGTAGGTTCTGAACGGGCAATATGGTTCAGTGGGGAAAGGTGCTTGCTACCAAACCTGATGACCTGGGTTCGTTCCCCAGAACCCACGTGGTAGAAAGAGAGTAAGCTATCCTCTGACCTCCATAGGCATACTGTGGGGTGTGTACACACATATACTACATACACGCGCACACACACACACCACATGCACACATACACACACACACATCTTACACACACGTACACCACACGTATACATACATACATACACACCACACACACACCACACATACACACATACATACACATACACACCACACACATCACATACACACACAAAATAAAATGTAATTTTTAGTAAAATAAACAAGAAAGCTCTTCCTGAATGTTCGGGACTTCAGGAGTGATACTGTTGGCAGGGAATATTGAGGGAAAAATCGGGACAGACTGGGAGCCCTCAGCCCACAGCCGCCTCCAGCCCCATAACCTTGCAGCCAAGTTCAGTTTTTTTCTCCTTGCTACTTCAGGAAGACATCAGGAATTCCCCGTAAGCTGACTGTCCTGTGCACAAAGACAGCCACACAGGGATGTCCGTGTGACACTGGCTATGGGAAAGATGAACAGATCTGTCAAAGCAGCTGCCATAGTAAATGGGACATGCACGGGTCCAGGCTGTGACACGACTCTCCACGGCCGAGCACAGCCCAAGATGCATTTGACTTTTGACCCAGCCAGGCAGCTTCTAGGAACTCAGTGGGAAGCCACTCTGGCCACAGGGCACAGGGCACAGGGCACATGGCTGTGGTGTAACATGCATGACAATAACCCACTAGTCTGGGTCTCCACATACAGGGAACTGGAGAGCTGAATCACGGTCTCCACCACAGGACCATGCCACTCCAGAGGGGAGGAGCTGCAGGGAGCACCCCGGGTCTGCAGCTGAGTGCAAACCACCGTGGTCTTCTGATAGCATCAGAAACCCAGGAGCAGAAAGGTGTGTAGCCGGAACCCTGCTAGAAAGCACCATAGCAAAGTGTTCCAGGGAAACACGGGACAGGGACACACAAAGCGATGACAAACACAAGAGCCGATGAAGCTGGAACGTCTCTCTGGTGGGCAATTGGGGACACAGAGTGTGGTGATGAGCCTCATCACATATATACCCCCACACAGGCAAAGGGGAAAGACCTGCTGTGGCTGTCACCAAACTATGAGAGACAGAGTGACCACCACTGACCACTCTGTCATACCATCATAGCTCATTCAATCTTTTGTTTGCTTTGTTGTTTGTTTGTCCTGAGACAGAGCTTCTCTGTGTAACCCTGGCTGTCCTGGAACTCTTTCTCTATGTAGACCAGGTTGACCTTGAACTCACAGAGATCTGCCTACCTTTGTCTCCTGAGTGCTGGGATTAAAGGCACACACCACTACCACCCTTCAGCTTGTTCAGTCTTCACAGCAGTGGGCGGGGAACATCACTCCCATTTCACAGAAGGAAAACCCAAGTATGATAGGTGACGTCACCTGCCCTAGGTCTCACAGCCAAGGCATGCAGGCCGGGATTTGAACTCACCGTGGGTACCTGGTTGAGTGGCTTCTACACTGTGCTTTGAGGTTCTCTGTAGGGCTACAGCCACTGGCTGCCCCTTCTCTTTTTGTCCTGGGTCTGTCTCTCTCCCCCTCCCCTCTTCCCTCTGCCACTGTCTCTGCTCACTGCTTCCTCTGTAAGGAACACTTTCAGAACAACCCCACAGGACACTCCATGCCCTGGATCTGCAGTTTCTTCCTCGACATTCCTGTCCCCCTGAAGTCCCCTTTGCAGCCCCTGGTTTAGGGAAACTCAAGAGTAGTTTTAAAGCTGTGTTCTTTAGTCCCACCAAACCCGAGAGAGGTTTCAAGAACAAAGGATACCCAGGAAACTTTTGCCACCCAATTGGACTGTGGACCAGAAAAATAAAATTGTAATAATAAACAAAGAACAATTATAAGGGACATTGGACATTCCCTGTCACTTGAGTGAGGGTTGACAGTAGACAAAACAGAGCCAATATTGCAGTTCTCAGGCAAGAGCAAGGCTTCAAGTGGTATGGGACACCTGGGTCCGTCAGAGATGGACATGGAGGGCTCCAGCAAGGATGTCTACAGATGGGAGCGAGAGAGAACCTGAAGATGGGCACAGGTGACCTCCAGGAAATGTGGTAAAGGGACCTTGCTTGTCTGTAGTAGGGTTCTCACTTCCCTGAAGTCCGGGCTCCCTAGGAATAACAGACTGGGTGGGGGCTGGCCGAGGGATGTGGTACCCAGGGCACTGGGGAATTATGGGGAATGAGGGAAAGATTCGAGCTCTTGGCCCTGGTGGTGGGTACACTATTGTTAAGTGTGTCAAGTGTCACAGAGCTGTCCACAAACTGAGGTGATACCGCAGCATATCTGCTGCAAATCCATCAGAATGCGATCAGGAACAAATGTGGGGGTGGCAAAGCCCAGACATCCTCCACATGCCCCAGAATCAGCTTCACTCCTGACTGTCCACTGCAGATCCCAGGTTCTGGGCCCCCTGTCCTCCAAGTCCCAAGACACACAGAAGCCCTGGAGGAAACATCCACCGCAGCCTCTCAGGCTTCAAAGTGTCCCCAGGGCCTGCCTGGCTTTTGCCTTTGACTCTCAGGGAAGCAGGTGTGAGCCTTCCAGAGCAGCCACAGCCTCAGCAGGCACACAGATCCAAAGGAGCCACCCACCATCCCTCAGTGCTCACCACGGGGACCTGAGGAACACAGTCACTAACTTAAGGCAAGTGGAGCAGGTCACTTGAGAAATTGAAGCTGCAAGGTCAGGATAAACCCGCGAAGCCCCTGCCGTTCTTCAGGGTCAAACAGGTGTGTGTTCAAGCACAGACCACAGTTCACCCAGAACTCAGTGTTGTGGTCAGGAGTGTGACCCCCCACAGGGGGTGGGTATGGTGAGAGGTGAGCCTCCTCTCCTCGTCTGTCCCTTATTGTCCCCTCTCCCTCCAGCATCCATTCTTTAGGCCCAGCAATAGGGCAGGGAGCAGGAAAGAGGGAAGACTGGGGTCTTGGCAGCCCCCCCAGGGCCTAGGGGAGCAGAGATGGCTCAGAGCCAGGACTCTGCCCAGCCCGTGAAACTCACCTCACCCAGAACCTGTCTCAACTCCTCCAGTTCTCCTTGGCACTGTGGAGCCTCATTAGCCGAGCCACAGCCGCCCACACTGCACCCGATACAGGGAGGACCCATAGCAGCGGCAACCCCGCCTCCCACCATAGCCCCACACCCGCCCAAGGACCCCAGGCTCCTCACACAGGCACCCAGGAACCCATGCAGGTGGGGCTCAGCCGAGGAGCAGAGCCCTACAGTGGAGTGCAGCCAGGTCGCGGTCCCCTCCCAGACAGGCCCACATGGGCCTGGTGGAGTTGTCCAACCTCCTTAATTAGCAGCAGTGATTAAGAGGCCACCTTCGAAGGCCCCTGGGGCTCCATGGAGGGGGCTGGGGGCCCAAAACTGGGGGCAGGGCCCCTCGGTCACACAAAAGATTCTGCCATTCCTGCAGCTCACACCTGACGGCTCAAGGCCAAATAACCAAGCTGTGTCCTCCACCATCAGGCCTCGCCTCTCTGTGCCTCAGTTTCCACTGGAGGCACCCTCCCGGGAGGACGGAGGGCAGGGTGATGGAGAGGCGTGATTAATGACTGTTTGCGCAGGCCCCAGAGATGCTGCTGATAACCCGCCCAGCTGTTGCGCTTTTTCGGGAGTGTCTGAGCTGGTTAGCAGGGATAAAAACACACAGGAAGGACTTTTTGCCCAGCCCTCCAGCCCTGCCCAATGCCCTCCTGCCCCGCAGAGGCCCCTCCTCAGGCAGGGAAACCAGGCAAAGAGGCGTGGAACACACCTGAGCTTGGGCCCTATTTCCATTCTGTACTTCAATTCTTTTTTTTTTCTTTTAATGGACCTTGGGAAATGCTCAAACTCAAACACAGATGAAGACCTTCGGGGATGGCCCCCCGAATTGGGAGCCCTGAGTTGGTCTGCTCTTTTTTTTTGTTTGTTTTATTTTGTTTTCGTTTTTTTTGAGACAGGGTTTCTCTGTAGCCCCAGCTGTCCCGGAACTCGCTCTGTAGAACAGGCTGGCCTCAAACTCACAGAGATCCACCTGCCTCTGCTTCCTGAGTGCTGGGATTAAAGGCGTGTGCCACCACAGCAGGCTCTGTCACCTCAATTATTAATGCCCTCCATCCATCCCTTCTCTTACTTATTCATTCCATAAGCATATATTGGACACCTACTGTATGCCTGGTCATGGGATGGTGCAGGGAACGGACAAGGGCTGCTGAAGTCAGGCTCCTGGGGGTCACCCAGCAGGTACCCAGAATGTTGTAAAACGAAAGCTGACCATGTGACAGGAAAGAATGGGCAACACTTGAACTCAGATGATCCGGGGGGCTGCCTGAAGGGGTGGGGAGGATAGACCAAAGACACTAAAGAGTTAGCTGCCGCTGTCATGGGGGGAGTATTCCAGGCAGAGGCCACTGCAAAGGGCCGGGGGGGGGGGCAGGGGAGGACGGGACTCGGGGGGGCTAGAGGGGACTGTAAAGAGTGAAGAGGAAGCAAGTTGTGGGAGGGTGGGGGTGCAGGTTAGACAAAACCTCTGAGTAGCAACAAGAAGCCTGGATTGCTTCACTGGGACCAAGCACAGCCTAGGAGAACCCTGTGCAGGGGGTGAATGGAGGCTGCGGGAAGATGGCGGACCCACTCCCAGTATATTGTCCATGAGCTTCTTCAATTCCAATTTCTGTGGCTGGAGCTGGCACAACTCCTGAGACTCTGTGTTCCAACCCCAGACCAAAAGTACTAGAAAAAAGCAGTTCTAATAGCTAAGAACCCTAAGATGGCCATTGGTGTGTCTGTATTGACTCTTCTCACCTGAGGTTCAAATCTCCTCTCTGGTGTGGCCTGGAGTCTTGGATTCCTATGGAAAGTCAGTGGGGAAAGATTAGCCTCCAAAGGGGGTCAGACCCCAGCTTGGGGGTGTGGATGACTCAGGTCCCTGTAGAGCCGCCACAAGGAAGACTATCTTATGCACTTGCTGTGTGTTGGGGGGTGGCATCTACCAGAGGTGCTTGCCAGAGGTTTCAAGAGCACCCCACCACCTCCAAGGCTTCCAGATTCTAACTCAGCTCCTTGGGATCTGTGTGCCTCAGGCAAATATCTTAGCCTCCCTGGGCCTCAGTTTCTTCATCTACAAAACAGGGTTGTTAATAATCCCTTCTTCCTGAGGTCATTGTGAAGGTTAAACTAGTCACTGGGTACTAGGCCAGTAAACAAGGCCCGGGACATTGTCCCTGCCCAGCCCTGGCCATTTTCAAGGTTACTTTTTCAACCCTGTCTCCTGTCTGTCTCCAGCAGTCCCAGGGCTTCATGGTACCCAGTGACCCGTCTCAGTCCTGTGTCCCTCCCAGCAGCCAGGGGGATAGTTTCCACAGTTCTCAAGTGATTGCACAGCGGCTCCCTGCCAGCCCCAGGCCACTAACCTCACAAGGGTCTGATGTGTCCTCCAGCCACCAGACCCACCGGTCGTGCTCCCCTCCCCCACCTATCAACTCTGCTGTGCAGCCGTGTTCACCCTGGTCCTCGGCTTCTGATCTCCATCCACCCCGCTGGCCCTTTCTCTCTGCACAGGCTGACATCCTTCTGCAGGGAGCACTTTCTCTCTCATACTCTGCCTACACCAGCTCTTCCTTCTGTGAGGGACCATCTGGGCTCCCCAAGGATGCTAAGCTTGCTCACCTGTACCCTCAGGTTCCCACATCCCACCCACACAGGAACCCCAGGACCAGATTGGAAGGCCCCATCTTTTTTCAATTATGTAGTGTGTGCGTGTGTGTGTGTGTGTGTGTGTGCGCGTGCATGTGTGTGTGCGTGTGTGTGCATGAAGAAAAGCACTCATGTGGAAGTCAGAAGACAACTTGCAGGAGTCAGTTTTCTTCCTCCAATATGTAGGCCCCAAGGATGAAACCCAGGTAGGCAGACTTGGTAGCAACCACCATTTCCTACTGAGCCATCTTAGCCCAAAAGTCCCTCTTTCCTGCAAGGCCCAGGGGGTGTCTGGGGAGGCAGCTGGCAGTGAGGTGAATAGACCAGGTAAGCAAGCAGAGCTGTGAGCTGGCTGAGCTGAGCAGACAGGTGGATCTATGCTAGGATAAGTTGACAGGGTGGACCCAAGTGAAGGGAGCCAGCAGACTAACCCAAGGTGAGCTGAGGCAAGCAATAAGGCAGCTTGAGGGCCTGAGCCAGGGTGAGCTGAGGTGAAGTCAGGAGCTGAGCTGAGGAGAGTCCAGGATAGCATCAGCCAGCTAGGAGTACAGCCTTAGGGGACTACCCATGGTGGGGGGCTGAGCCATGCAGCACAGAAGGGGTGATACAAGGAATAAATGTGGCCAATGAGAGCGCAGCTCCACAGCAAACTTTGTTGAGTCAAGTTATATCAAATCACATGAAAGCAAGGTTTTGCTTTCAGTTTTGGTTGTTTGGTTGGTTGTTCAGTTGATTGTTTGATTGGTTGGTTATAGGTTTTTTTTTTTTTTTTCAGTTGTTTGGTTGCTTGGTTGTTTTTTTGTTTGTTTGACTGGTTGGCTGGTTAGTTGTTTGTTTAGTTGTTTGTATTGTTTATTTGGTTGGTTATTTAGTTGGTTGGTCGATTGATTGTTTAGTTGGTGGGTTGTTTAGTTGATTGGTTGGTTGGTCAGTTGTTGGTTAGTTGATTGGTTGACTGGTTGGTTAGTCAATTGGTTGTTTGACTGGTTGGTTGGTTGGTTGGTTGGTTGGTTGGTTGGTTGGTCAGTCGGTTGTTGGTTCACTGGTTGATTGATTGGTTGACTGGTTGGCTAGTTGGTTGATCAGTTGTTTTGGTTGGTTGATTGGTTGACTAGTTTGTTGACTAGTGGTTTGGTTGGTCAGTTGTTAGTCACTTATGGTACTAGGAACTGAATTCTAGTCTTCACATGGGTCAGCCAAGTGCTCTACTACTGACTTACAATACTTTCCTTTTCTCCCTCTGTATTTTTACATGGGGTCTTATTAAGTTACCCAGGCTGGGCTTGAACTTACAATCTTACAATCTTCCTCAGCTGTGATTACAAGTCTGCATCATTAGGCCTAAATAAGATGAGTCAAAAAAAAAAAAGTGGGTCTAGTGAACCACTGTTCCTGAAGAAGAGAAAGAGGCTAAGTCTCAGTAGCTCAGTGCTAGGGCAGCTATCCAGCATGCTCAAGGCCTTAGCTTCCAAAACCAACACCACAAAAATCAAAGAAAACTCAGCCTCCCTTTACTCCCCAATCAGGGCATTTCCAGGCAACTGTTGCTTAGTCACCCCACAGGCTGCTAAAGCTTCAGACAGATTGCCTGTCTGGTGATGTTTCATAGGCCATCCTGTCTCTTCTCCTCTTCTGCCTCCAGCATGCAGACCCTGGGTCCCCAGTCCAGCCTTACACCCTCACATGTGTAGACAGAAACTGCGCATTCATTTCCTGACCGCCCAGATCTGAATAATCACACAGAAACTACATTAATTACAACACTGCTTGGCCAATAGCTTAGGCATATTCCTAACTAGCTCTTACATCTTAAATTAACCCATTTCTATTAATCTGTGTATTGCCACGAGGTTGTGGCCTACTGGTAAGGTTCCTGTGTCCTTCTCCTTTGACAGCTACATGCCGTCTGCCTGACTGCACCTTCTCTCTACATATATCTCTGTTCATATTTCCTGCCTGGCTATATTCTACCCATCCATAGGCCAAAGCAGCTTCTTTATTAATTAATGGTGATAAAACATATTCAAAGCACACAGAGGTGAATCCCTCATCATACATGTGACATGGAAATAGCCAGAGACCAGCTAGTGCATAGCATAAGAAAGTAAGCACTCTGATGCTGAGTTTGTCAACTGGAAACCCTCAGAAGAAGAACATGAGATCAGCCAGGTACCTAAAGAAGATCGTTGGTTCTACCCTCGAGGGTAGATTCAGAGTAGAGAAGTTCCATAACCTGCCTGCATAGATGAAGGCCTCTGAAAGAAGACAAAACACGTGTTCTACAGGTCCAGGATGATGCGTTTGATTGGCCAAGCTGAGTTGCTTGCCCATGGTCTAGCTGCAAGGGAAGCAAAATGGTATCCTTACTCACTCAGACAAACAGAACAGAGAACCTCTGCACACAGGAAGGAAGTTCACAGTGTGGACAACTGGGGGAAAGGCCCCAAAGCCACACAGTAACGGTGGTGGAATAGTCAGGCAAGGGCAGCGGGGACTGTTTGGGTTAGTCTGGGTCTGCTGGAGGACACCCTCCCTGACCCCAAGTCAGCCCCCCGTGCACACAAAACCACTCTCCTCCCCAGTCTGGAATGGGGTCCTGAACACACTGAGCCCAGAACCTCCACCAAGTCTGCTTCCTCTCTTGGCACATGCTACACTCTTGAGGGACACCCCATCCAGTAAATGTACCCCAAGACCTCTATCTCAGGAAGATAGAGCCAAGACCAAACACCCTAAATGCTTGCTTAGGCCGGTGATACCATCTCTCTCAGACTCAGTTTCCTCCCCACGCAAGAGAGAACAGCCCTGCCTCACAAGAAATCACCTCATCTGGTCTGTGCGGCAGCCTCACTAGGGTTCTGAGGAAAACAGAGACCCCAAGTTTGCCCATTCTAACAGTGCAGCAGGTACCACGTCAGAAGGTCCAGCCTTGCATCCTCCTATCCCTGATGCAGCTCACAGGTCAGAGTCATTCTCAGACAATCAAGTTTGAGATACTCTGTGGTTTTGGTTTGTCTGGTTTGGTTTGGTTTGCTTTGGTGTTTGGTTTTTCAAGACAGGGTTTCTCTGGAACTCACTTTGTAGACCAGGCTGGCCTCAAACTCACAGAGATCCGCCTGCCTCTGCCCCCCGAGTGCTGGGATTAAAGACATTACCACTCCTAACACGCGTACGGAGGTCAGATGACAACCTTGGGCACTGGTTCTTAACTTCCACCATGTTTGAGACGGGTTCTGTCCTTTGCTCTCTGATGTGCATGCCAGACTGGTTAGCCCATGAGCTTCAGGGGAGTCTCCTGCCTCTGCCTGCCCTTCCTCCATAGAAGAACAAGGATGATAGGGCATGCTGATGAGTCCAAGTTTATGTGTGTTCTGAGGATTCGAACTCAGGTCCTTGTTGTGTAGCAAGTGCTCCACTCTCAAGCCCTGCTCTTCATCATCCTGCATTTACGGTGCGCGTGCTGTGAGGACAATCTGTCACCTCCTGATCACATGGGAAAATCAGCTCAGCTCAGCAGCGAGGAGACCGGAGCTCAGAGTCCACCCCAAGGGGAGGTCACTTTCCATCAAGCTGACATCAGCATGAGTTCTGCGCACCAGCTCCTCCATCCATTTGAGGCCTCTCACTGAGCACCAGCAGGCAGGGGAAGGCTGCGCCCCACAGGAGGAAACAGACTTAGTGTGGGAACTTGATCCACTTGACAGCGAGACAACAGGGCTGAGAAGCAGGCCCAGAAGAGCCCCTCCCACGCCAGGCCCGGCTCTTTCCTCCACACACCTGCCTCTAGGCTCGCTCCCCCATGAGCCCTGCCGAAGGCACAACCCTTCTACCATGGCCTCGGTGTCAAGTGGACTTGGTGAGCAACCCTGGCGCATGCTCTCTTGCACACGTTTTTGTTTTATTTGTTTAAGACAGAGTCTCACATCCCTGTCTCACCTGGAACTCACGCCGTAGACCAGGCTGACCTCAAACTCAAAGAGATCCTCATGCCTCTGCCTCCTGGGGGCTGGGATTAAAGGTGTGTGGTACCAGGCTCACGCGCACGTTTTATTAATGTGTATCCCTTAGTACTCATCCCTCGGTACCTCTCCTTTCCTAGAGCACCCCTTTAGCAGCTGCCCTTCCTTGAGACAGCCCTCCGAGGGCTTCTCCCATTCCCCAAGCCGCATCCCCACTGCCTCCCCTCCGCACCTGGGTGAGCCTGCCCACACATCTGTCTGCTCTGCCAGCTTTCCCGGGCGTCCTACTCTGACGTGCCCTGACTCTCCCACCTGCCTAGCTTCCCCCCAATCAGCCTAGCTCCCACACACACACCAGCCTAGCTGCCCCCTCAAAGGAACTCCAGGCAGAGCGCTCTACCCCATGATGATGACCTAAACCCTCATGTCCCCAGCCCGAAGCTCACGCCTGGTGACTTCGGTCCTCGAGACGAGGGTAAGTAGGATGGGGAAACTGGGGAGATGATTCTGTGGGATGACAGAGTCCCCCCCTCCACCCCACCCTTACGCCTGCCTGTTCCCTGACAGGAGCTTTGGCAATCGGGGAAGGCAGCGGTTTTACTAAGAAAAAGGAGGAAGAACACTCGGGCAGAAGGAGAGAGGCTGGCAACCTGGGTGAATCAACCCTGGGTGGGTGGGTAGGTGGAGGATAGACTCTGTGAAATGTTGAATGAAGAGAAGTCACCAGCCAGGAAGGCCTGAGGGCAGAACACCTGGACAGGGCCCTGAAGACCGCATTCCTTGTGGCAGCTCTGACACCCCCCCCGACCCCACCCAGCCCCGCGTCAACAAGTATACGTATGCCCACTTAAAGGAGAAGAACACTGGTGCTCAGGAAGGCAAAGCATTTTAGCCCAGGACACACAGCACCGTGTGTCAGAACTGGTGCCAGAACCAACATTTGCCTCAAATGAAAGCTTCGAGGGGGCTGGAGAGATGGCTCAGTGGTTAAGAGCACTGGCTGTTCTTCCAGAAGACCTGGGTTCAATTCTCAGCACCCACATGGCAGCTCACAGCTGTCTGTAACTCCAGTTCCAGGGGATCTGACACCTTCACACCAACGCAATAAGATGAAGTTAAATAATCTATTTTAAAAAATAAAAGATTCAAAGAGGGGCACCCCAATCAGAACTGGACTCCACGCCAGGTCCCCACCTGTAACCTGTACCTGTGGCTATACCAATGCTCCCTGGGCCTCATTTTCCTAAGCAGTGGATATAACATTCCAGCCTCCCAGGTCTTTGTTAGGTGGGGCCTATGACATAGCACAGAGACTATCTCAAAGCAGAGCGGGGCTAGGAAGGCTGATAGTGTAGGCTCTGCTTGTGCGTCTCCATTGCTGTGGATCTCAGCCCGTGCAGAATTTTCCAATCATAAAACTTACCCTGAGTTTGAATTTAATAAAAGCTGCCTCTCCCAGGTACCATCCCACGCTGGCCTTGGGAGACCTCTCTGCCCTGGCCTTAGGGGAAGGCGGCGGCAAGCCCTGTGAACACAGAAGCAAATGGGGCAGGACAAGGTCCCTGATGTCACTGGCTAGTGTGCTGTAGCAAAAAGACAGATGTGAACATACAACCCTCCGAGAAATGAGGCTGCTAGGTGCTCATTGGCCTGGAAACCTCAGCAACACGAGCGTCAGCATCAGGGTGGCCTCAGCAGGGCAGCACATGCCTTTAATCCCAGCACTCGGAAGCAGAGGCAGGAGGATCTCTGTGAGTTTGAGGCCGGCCTGGTCTACAGAGCGAGTTCCAGGACAGGCAAAGATACATAGAGAAACAAAAACCAAAAAAGCAAACAAACAAAAAAGAATGTACGCTCTGTTCCTCCACTGTGGGCTGGACGGCAATGATGCTCCTCCTTAGCTCAAAGCCCCACCGTGGCTCCTGTGTCCTCAGGAGCCACCTCTTGGGAACCCGTGGGACCTCATCCCCTGTCCCTCCACTCCAGCCACTCATATGTCCTTTGAACACATTGCCAGGTGTCACCTCCGCCTGAAGACTGAGTGCCCCATTCCTTTACAGTTGGCTAAGGCTTGCGAGCACGTCCAGTCTTGGGTCCCGCCCCTCTGACCAGGTCTGTTCTCTTGGCCTCCTTCCTCCTGTCCCTATGAAAGAACACGAAAATGGAAAGAAAAAAAAAAGGCCAGGAAAAAGGCATGAATCATTTGTTTACAGGCAACTAATTAATCACTAAGCCAAAACCCCAATTTCCATTCTTTCTTTTTCCCCCTCTCTGCCCTTTGAGAATGCTTGGAATCCGCGTTCTTTCCCAATGCAAAAGTATGTCAAGTTTATTTTTAGTAAAAGCACATGATGGCTGAGTCTGTTATTCAGTCTCCCGAGTCAGTGGGGAGCTGGCCACTGACTGCCGGATGCTTTTCAGATGTGGGTCCCAGGAGTCTGTCTGCCCCATACTGGCCAGTTAGGGTCAGAGTGACCCTAGCAAGGTCCAAGTCTGAGAACCTTGGGGGGGGGGGGGGTAGGTCCAGACTGCAGTTCTTCCTCCAGGCCAAGGGAGGCACTATGGAGTAGGGGAGCTAATGGTGAAATCTCTGTTTCCAGTTAGTGGAGCCAAAGCCTTCTTCCTGGAGTAGGCAGCCTTGGCATTTCAGCGTTGGGACCACCATGTCCTAGGTTCAGGCAGGGAAGGAGGATATTTACTGGATTCATCTTCATTTAAACAGGACAGGCTCTATGTGGCATAAGACACTGAGCCTTCTCTACTGGCTCCCGTCACTATACCACTTCTTCCTCCTTTCTGCAACCCAGGCTGAGCGTCAGTGCCATGAGATTGCTGAGCTTCCTTCCAAGATGGCAGTCCAATCTCTTGGTCTTCTCAAACCCACTCTCCACCCCCACTCTCTAGCCCTTCCTCTAGGGGATGAGAAAGGATCATCATTAACAAAGGCTGCCACACAGCTGTAATGACACCAGTCTGGCTGTGCGGCAGGGGGACTGCCTGTGTGTCACCATGGTCCCTCGGGCCCAGTGCCTACTTCCCAGCCTGAGGAGAAGTCACTGAATCCACTTGGCTCTTCTGAGCCTTGTGACCCCTCTTGTAAACGCGTCTCAGATCTGAACACGAGAGTAGAGCCTTCGAACTCCGTGGCCTACAGGCTCCAGGCAGGGATCTTCCAATGAACTGGCATTAGGTGAACGTGACCCTGACCTATGTAAGGACATCAGTCTCTTAGCTTCCCCCTGTTTCAGGGTAGCCTGAATCAGCGTAGCCTGATTGTCAGCGTGGCCCAAGCAAGTAAACTTACAACATAAGCCACCTGCCCCAGAACCAGCACATCTCCAGGGGCTGCCTGCTGCTATCCTGAATGGCAGGTACGGCTGACTTCCCCAGGCCTCGAAGCCTGGGACAGGCTGGGATGGGGCAGGCATCATGGCCTCGCCCCGCCATGTGGGGGTAGCTATTATCCCAGCTTAGGGAGGGCCTGCTGGGCAGGACTCCCTGGAGCTGGGCTGTGGGCTGCCTAGCTTCTCTGGGCTCTTAATTAAGGAGGCTGATAAAGATCTTGGTGGAGTGTGCGGATAGGTGGAGAGTGGCTTAGCTAACTGCGGACTGATTATATCTATTGTTTAAAAAAAAACACTTGGAATATCAGATTAGCGCACTTCGTGTGCCCATTATAACACCATATCATTAGCGCCCGTGTGCCGTCTCACGAGCCACGCGGCTCCCTTCCTTCTCCCTCTGACTTTGCAGACCTGGCAGACCAGGACTGTCTTGCTCTTTGGGGCGTCCTTGCAGATCTGTCACTGACCCATCCCCACAGAGTGTCCTCAGCTGGCCCCTTCAGGGAGAAGAGGCCAAAGATAATATAGAAACAAAGTAAGCCAGAATGGGAAGGTGGGCAAGGGTTCCTGGCCTGTGATGTAGCCCACTGAACGTGAAGGAAGGTGATGTTTGTCTCGGGTTCCATTTTCAAGCTGTCAGAGAAGCTGCACTGGACATGTCTGCTGCAGTGAATGGGCCACCAACAGCTCCCACCCCATCTCCTATTCAGCCAATGTCTGGCTTGCAGCGTCCTGAGCAGGGCTGCGGAGCGCGTGAACACATCAGACCATAGTCCCTGTGCTGAGGACGGTGACATTTTCGGGAGGCACAGGGACGTTAAACAGGGACGTGGCAATAGTATAGCTTATAAAAATGATGGCAGCTACTGAAAAGTGACAGGAGGGCCAGGTGACAGCGGAGGTGAGGCATAACAGAGGACACAGGTGAGACTGGAGAGCGTAGCAAAGCCGGCCCTGTGGGCGAGTGGAGAGGACAGACCAGCAGCAGGTGCAAAGGGCCTGAGGTTCCATCAGCCCCGTGTGTTGCAACCCAGAGCCAAGGTGACTGGAGCTAACAGAGCAAGGGAGACAGAACACTGGAGAAGCCAAAGTTCAGGAGGCCGTCCTGTCCAGGCAAGGGCTCTGCAGCCTTTGAAAAGTCCTGGGGTCTTGCTCTGAGGTGGGAGCCCAAGAAGGTTCTACACAGAGAGGGACCCTCTGACCGCATGTGGAAAGTGGCAACAGAGACCTGAGTGGCTGACCGCTGCCCTGGACGGGGTGGGAGAGGAAGCTCAGTTCATACAAGCAGAGCAAGAGCTGGGACAGGGCACTAGAGTCCTGCCTGGACATTGGAAAGCAGGAGCCACCATTGCCAAGGGCAGCAGATGGTGGAGGACCTGGCGCCCCGCCTTCCTCTCCCACTCCCCCAAAAGCCCCTATCAGACCCATCGAGCCTCCTTGAGAGAGAACAAGGAGCTGGCCCTGCCCAGGCCCCCAGGCGAGAAAGGGGCAAGGGACTAGCCACAGGATGGCACAAGCCTAGTGAGTTCCTTGCTTTATCAATAGTGGGGAGAGAGAAAGGGCTTTCACAACTAGCCCAGTGGGTGACCACAGCCAACAAGAGGCCAGAAGGACATCACGACAGGCCACACGTGTCTCTTTAAACCCATAGAGACTAAAATTCTGAGCATCCATCAGGATTGAGCTTTCATGGGAAGCACACAGCCTCAGCACCACGGCCTTCAAGTCTTGGCCAAGCCTCAGTCAATGTGTGTGGAGCACTTGCTGCACTGGGCTCTGGCTGTAGGTTATCTCATCTAATCTGTGTGTCAATGCTGAAGACAGGTGGGCAAGGGACTGGGGGTGTGGCTCAGCGGGTAGAGTGCTGACCTAGCATTCGTAACGTCCTGGGTATGGTGGCTCGCACCTGTCATCCCAGGACTCAGAGGTGGAAGCAGGAGGAGCAGGAGCTCAAGACCATTCTTGGCTGCATAAGACCCTGTCTCAAAAGCAACCACGGGCAAGCAGGCAGTCAGCAAGATGGCATAAATGCACAGCCAGCCCAGACTCTTGGGTAGCAAGGTTTTGGACCACCCATCCCAGGCCTGCTCCTATCTCTAAAGCCATTTCTGCCTCTATAAAATAGAATGACAATGGTTTTCAAGTGGCCCTCCTCTCTGGGGCTAGCACCCCATCTGGGCCCCAGTAGCTGTAGTTATTGAGCAGGTGGCTCTTGTGGTACCCAGAGCTGTAGTCTGTACCCTGGACACCGGGAGCCCCTCCCAGCCAGTGGAGCATATACCTGTGGAGGGAGCACACCGGCCCTCCCTCCACAGCCTCTATGACCTGATACCAGCCTTCTCGTGTTCTCTGAGGTCGTGGTTCCCCTGTTGCACAAGGCCATGGACAAGTCACAGATGTCACAGGGCCCATGGTCACTCCAGAGTGCAATGTCGGAGGGCAGTCCTATGGAAGGGCCGTTGTTGCTGTGGGGAGGGCAGGTGACAGCGTGGGCTGTCTGGGCGGGGTCTCCGTTCTCACCCAGGCCTTTTGCCTCCTTCCCCTCTCCCTTTTAGCTTTTCTCCTCTCCCCGCCCTCACGTCTCTCACATCTCTCTCTGTCTCTCCCCGCTGTCTCTCTGGGCCCTGTGCTCTCCTCCCAGTGCCTGCCTGCTCTCCTTCTGGCTCTCTAAATTTCTACTGGATGAAGGCGTTTGGCTAGGGATCTGCATGATGCCCCTGCCTCGACTCCACTCCCCTCCCACACCCACTGCCAGGGGCTCCCAGGGAACATAGGGCAGGCAAGGATTCCTCAGTTCCAGGGATGCTGGAAATGTCCCCATTCAGAGGGCTCCACAGCGTGGGGCAAGCTAGACCCTCTCAATGAGTGGGTGTGGACACCCTCGATTGTTTTCCTAAGCTACACACGACCCTCTCCTTACCCTTCAGCGGTAAGCTAAGGCTGGACACGGACTGTGCCGGTGGTCAGGCAGATGAACAGTTCTAGGCCCAGGGTCTCCTGGGAATGACTTCTTCGCTCTTAAGTGACTATGTGACAACCTTTTCCTGCCTTGGCCATGGCTGCTGTGGAGAAGATGGCAGGTGCTTTGGCAGCTATGGTGG
Source organism: Alexandromys fortis (assembly GCF_014885135.2). Classification (NCBI taxonomy): domain Eukaryota; kingdom Metazoa; phylum Chordata; class Mammalia; order Rodentia; family Cricetidae; genus Alexandromys; species Alexandromys fortis. The sequence goes on along the minus strand of NW_026068060.1, from coordinate 425,552 downwards.
CACCATGAAGAAATGAGCTGGGTGTGGATGAGAAGAACCGGTGGCCTTGCCCGTGTCCAGCTCCCAATCTCTAACTCACCCAGCTGTTTCTTTATTCGCCATTCAACAGACATTTATTGAACAGCCACGGCGTGCCAAGCCTTGCAGTGTGCACTGGGAACTCACAACAGGAGCACAGTTAGCCGGATCCCTGCTAGCACCCTAGGGTGGGGAACACACTTCCACTAGGTAATCACCAGGTTGGGTGAGGGGCAGGGATCCATAAAGAGGGCTACAGGGATTAATCAGAAAGCAGGGGACACCTGGAAAGCCCCTGGGGGAGCGGGAGGAAGGCCTCTGTTCTGGTTGCCCGAAGCAGAGCCTAAGGCAGGGCTGGGGGAGTGCAGTTTGTTCGTTGAGGATCTGCTTTGGGGAGAACTGGGGAGAAGGCAGAGGCAGTGCCCTGGCAGGTTAGGGCCTCAGCTGCAGCCAGGCTTTGGGACCCCTCAGAGCTCTCTGGCTGTGAGCATGTTAGAGAATGAACACCTGGCCCCTGACCACCCCCTGCTCCCAGATAGGGAGGCTCCTCTTCTCACGGGCAGTTCTTCAGCAAGGGGCTCCACATGGAGCCCACAGCAACCAGCCTAGAATGGCAGCGTGGAGGTGGGCCCAGGGGTCAGAGGAAAAAGTCCAGGTGGGCCTGTGACTAGACGGTCTCCCGATCAGAGATCCCAGCTAGACAAGGAGAGGAAAAAGAATGCCCAGTGGGGCAGGCAGCCATGCAAAGGCCCTGAGGCTAGCAGGAGTCAGGTGTGCTGGAAGAACAAAGGCATCCTCAGCTAGAGAGAGGGAACAAGATGGGGAGGAGACAAGGGAGGTGGGGGCAGGAAAGAATGATGGGAAGGGGAGGGAAATGAGAGGGGGAGGAGGGAGAAGATGAGGAATGAGAGGAGGAGGGAGAGGAGGAGGGGGAGAGGAGGAGGGGGAGAGGAGGAGGGAGAAGAGGAGGAAGAGGAGGATGAGGGAAAGGAAGAGGGAGAGGAGGAGGAGGAAGAGAGGAGGAGAGGGAGGAGGAGAGGGAGAGGAGGAGGGAGAGAGAAGAGAGATAGGAGGAGGGAGAGGAGGAGTCGTCCACTTCATGTTGCAGCCTCTGCAGGTTGTAAGTGTAAATCCTTCCTCTGAAGGCAGTGGGAGCCATGGGAGGCTGTAGAGCAAAAAGAGGGTCATGATCCAGTTCATGTTTCGCCAGGCTGTCTGGAGCACACAGAGAATAGAAGGAGGGTTGGGGTGGGAGCAGGAGAGCAGCTGGAGGCCAGAGGACTCATGGGTGATTCACTCAGAGCGGCTCCTGTTGCGGCAAAGGGTGGGGTGGAGACCGGCTGAGTTGGGAGCTCGGCAGGGCTGGAGGCTTTGAGGGCTGCCCATGAGCCTGGGGAGTGGCCCACTCCGCACTGCCCCGAGAGAGAAAAACTTTTTTTCCAGGCAGTCTTGTGTAGCCCAGGCTGGCCCAGAACCTATTATGTAACCAAGGATGACCCTGAAATCCTGATCTCCCCTCTCCACCTGAGTGCTGGGATTACAGGTGGGCACCGCCACACCTGGTTTACGGGGTGCTGAGGACCAAGTCCTGCGTTTCCTAGATGCTGGGCAGGCACTCTACCAACTGAGCCATGGCCCCAGAAACTCTTCTCGCTACTTCACAAGATGTAACTGGAGGTGGAAGGTGGTGGACCAGGAAGGGCCCCAGCCCTCCTTGGCCCTGCCACAGTTACCTCAAGTCACGTGTAAAGCTCTGGCCATAGCTGGGCCACTGACAGTTATAACCCTAGCTCCTCAGGAGGCTGAGGCAGGAGGATATTTAAGCACAAGCTGGGCTACATGAGATCTCATTATTAAAAATAAAGTGAGAAGGGAGCTGGAGAGATGGCTCAGAGGGTAAGAGCACTAGCTGCTCTTCCAGAGGTCCTGAGTTCAATTCCCAGCAACCACATGGTGGCTCACAGCCATCTGTAATGAGACCTGGTGCGTTCCTTGCCAGCAGTACATTGTATGCTTAATAAATAAATCTTTAAAAAAAAAATAAAGTGAGAAAGTAAAATATGAAACTAAAACAGAAATTTAAAAAAAAAAAAAACAGAGCCAGCAGCCAGGCATGGTGGTACACACTTGCGATTCCAGCACTCGGGAGGAGGAGGCAGGAGAATTAGGAATTCAAGGACATTCGCAGATGTGTAGTTAGTTCAAGGCTAGCCTGGGCTAAACAGAAAATATCAATAGTCACTAGAGAGGAGAGGGTGCTGAGCTCTGGGGAAGAGAGAGCCTGCATAGCCCAGGGGGCCAGGGTCTCCCCAATCCCCTCCTGGTCAAGAACATAGAGCCGAGATTGGAGAATGCACAGGCTAAGCTCTGAGAGCTGTGGGAAGAGCTCGAGAGAGGGCACAGCCCGCGGAACGGTCCTGCGGTGCGCCAAATGCAGAACGTTCACAAGATGGCAAGCCGTAGGTCAAGCCAGCTGTGGTGGCGTACATCTGTACTCACGGGCAGGAGGGTTGCTATGAGTTCAAGGCCCGCTGGCTAGCAGCGAGTCCAAAGCCAACCAGGGCAGTGCAGAAAGTCCCAGTGTCAGAAAAGCAACGAGTCTCAGAGGACAGGAAGGAAGGCCAGAGCTGGAGGCCACACGAAAGCCATGGGAAGCCACAGAAGGCATAAAGAGGGAACCGAGACCTGTCAAGTGTGCTGTGGTAGCTCACTCTTGACGGCTGTGGGAACAGCCCGTGAGGGTTCTAGGACCTCAGGGTATGCCCTGCCCTGATCCACAAGGCTCTGGTGTTCTCATTCACCCCCACCTGGACCTCCTAGAGAACATTCCAGGCTGTGATTATCTCAGTGCTAGGAGCCTTCCCAGCTCCCCTCTGGAGAGGCCCCCTGGGGAGGCAGCCACAGCCCCAGGAGGACTGGAGAGACAAAAAGGAAGTGGCTGGTGGCTGGAGGACCATGTCCGTGGCAGCTGAGTCCCCACACATGGGCGTCTATTCCATTCCCAGTGGATGTGTGGGTCCCATATACCCTGCCAGGTGTGGGTACACACCCCCTACCCTACGCAGCCCAGCTGCCGTCTCCCTAACTCACTGTCTTTCTCCCCATCTCTCTGTCTCTGTCCCCCAGCCCTCTTGGCTCCTGATCTCCTGCCTGAGGTCTGGCTAGCCCCAACAGCACAGGTATCTTCTTCCCAGCATTCCCTGGGCCAAGATGGACCTGCTTGATTCTTTCAGCTCAGCTCTGGCTTGGTCAACCCATCCTAGACCCAGGACCTATCACCCTGGAACTGCTTGGCTGCCGGAAGGTGAAGTGTAGCATAGGGCCTCCTGGGAACACAGGCTTCAGCAGGAACAGTCAGGCTGAGCCTCCCTGAAGGGCCCCCATCTATGCGCGGGGAAACCAAAGCTCAGAGAGGGCATACCACTGGCGTAGGGCCACACAGCTAATTGCAGGCAGAATATGACCCCGGGCCTTGGGCAGGACTTCAGAGAGGCTCCCTCCCCCTTCAGCCCCCAGCTTCCTTCCGCAGAGGCCACTGGGCCTCCTGTCCTGGGAGTTCTTCCAGAACCATCCACGCATCGCCTGCTTCTCACACAGGTAGAGAAACAATCCACTCTTTCTGCACCTGCAAGGGACTGTGAGAATCCAGAGACCTTGCCTGGCTGGAAGCTTCAACCTCCTGGCACACCAGCCCTTGACGTCAGTCTTTTCTGGTGCAGGAAGTGTCAGTGATTCTTCACCCTCCTGCACACATCCGTGCGCACACATATATGCACACAAGTGTATACCCTCACACCTTAAAGGCTGCTGAACAGGACAGAAACAGCAAGAGAAGTACCACAAAGTCGTAGCTAGGGACAATGGGTGGCCTCCAGGTCTCCGGGCCTGCTCCAGACACCCCCAGAACAAAAGCCCTCAAAACTGGAGGAGCCTGGTAGTAACCGTCAATAGGGGAGGACTAGAATGGGGTAGGTTGGGGACAATGAGCTGGGTCTATGGCTAGCAAGGTCCTGGGGGTGCAGATGGCTGGAGCCCCCGCCCTCCTGCAGCCTCCTTTTCCTTGTTAGTGTGTTAAAGTGGGGGTTCATATAATCAAGCCAGGGAAGAATAGATGGGAAATAGGCAAAGTCACGAGAAAAGCCCTGATATAGAGACCACATTGCTGGGAACCAGCTCCTGAGATGCTGAATAAGAGGTGCTGGGAGTGCCCAGGGGTCTTGTCTACTTCCCGTCCCTCCCAGGAGGCCAGTCGGGACCTGCCTGCCACTGGAGCCATCCCCTTCCCCTGCCTCACCAGCTTCTTCCCTTCCACCTGCCCACAACCTGAGAGAAGTTGTCTCTCAGCCCTGCCTGGACTCACGAGGACACAGAGTCCTCAACCAGGGAGACCACCTCCCTACAGAAAACCCAGTGAGTCCTCTGCTCACCTACATAGACCCTCTGCTCACCCACATAGACCCTCTGCTCACTTACATAGACCCTCTGCCCATCTACATAGACCCTCTGCTCACCTACATAGACCCTCTGCCTTCCTGGGGATTACTGGAGACCAAGTTTCTCCTTTGTCCTCTCTTCATCCCTTAGACTCCAGGAGGAAGCAGTTGGAGCACATTCTGCTCTGCTTAGATCCTCACTACCACACACGCACCCCAACCTGACCTCCTCCTCTCCCCACTACCACACACGCACCCCACACCTACCCCTCCTCTCCTGCACATGTCCTCCTTGCTGTTCCCAAAACACAGACATTACAACTGTAAGGTGGGGACGTGGCTCAGCTGATATAGTGCTGGCCCAGGACGAAAGAAGGCCTGGGCTCCGTCCCTAGCACAGAAACAGCATGGTGGCACGTGTGCTAGCCCAGCACTCAGGAGGCTGAGACAGAGAAATGGCCAGTCTGAGGCCAACCTAGGATGCGTAGTGAGTTCCCAGACAGCCAGGGTTGAGAATTCCACTTGATTGACATCCACTTCCGTGGGCCCCACAGGGATTCAGTGAGGCTTGGTGGAGTTCATTCACCAGCCAGCTGCTCACTGACACCAAGCGTGTGACATCCTGGTGTCCCCACTCACAGGCAGGGCTGACGTCTGGGAACCTGGAAAGGAGTGACAGTGGCATGGCCCATGTGAGACTGAAAGGTCAAGAAGCACTTCGGGGGGTGCTAGAGTGGCTGCTAAGAGAGCTTGCTGCGCTTTCAGAGGATCTGGGTTCAAGTCCCAGCACCCACATGGTGGCTCACAGCCACCTGTAACTCTAGTTCCAGGGGATCCAACAGGCATGCGTGCAGTGCGCATACATTCATGTAGGTAAAACATTTATAATCATAAAAGGAAATAAGTAAATATTAAAATAAAATTGTCGGGCAGTGGTGGTGCATGCCTTTAATCCCAGCACTTGGGAGGCCGAGGCAAGTGAATCACTGGTGAGTTCAAGGCAAGCCTGGTCTACAAGAGCTAATTCCAGGCTGACTGTTAGGGCTGACTTGTGTGTTGGCACGCTCATGGTGTCCACTGGAGCCAGGCACAGTGAGAGCCATGCCTGGCTTAGCTGCCCAAGATACAAAAGTGCAGAGGCCAGAGCCTGCATGAGAGTTCAAAAATGTGCGTGGGAGCCGGGCGGTGGTGGCGCATGCCTTTAATCCTAGCACTTGGGAGGCAGAGGCAGGTGGATCTCTGTGAGTTCGAGACCAGCCTGGTCTACAAGAGCTAGTTCCAGGACAGGCTCCAAAACCACTAAGAAACCCTGTCTCCAAAAAAAAAAAAAAAAAAAAAAAAAAAAGAATGTGCGTGGTGGCTTCATATCTGATAACCAAACCATAGGCAGGGCCCAGTGTCTGCTGACAGTCATTGGGACAACAGCCTGTGCACATGGACTGTGGCAAGTGTCTAAGGCATGGTAGGAAACGAGGCTCCAAGCACTGCAGATGAACCCCAAAACTGTTGCCCAGACAGACACTGAACACAAGAGCAGGCACCCTAGTGAATGGCTCACGGGTCAGGAAAGCGGTTGTTGGACCATGAGAGGATCCAGGGAATGCCTACAGGTGCGCTTCACTGAGGAAAACACTCCAAGCTCCTCCATTTGCTGCCCCTGCAGCTGCTAAGAGGTCACATGGTCAAAACTAGTGAAGAAAAAATACATATCCTTGCAAAAAGATGAAAGAAAGGTATACATAAGGACCTAGAGGTTTGAACCCCGGAATCACAAGCCCCCAAGAGTTGTGTGAGGAAGGTCAGCCTGTGAAGACTGTCCAGCATTGATCTTGGTCTCATAGGGAAGTTGAAGAAAACACCGATAGATGCTTCTGAAGTCATTTTCATTAATAAAGCAGAGACCGGGGCCATGAGTTCAAGATGAGGGATCCCATCATTATGGGATGAAATTGTCTCTAAATAAATAAGAAAGTATGGCTGGGTCCAATGGTATAGGCCTGATTCCAGCTCCTCCAGAAGCTGAGACAGGAGGATCAAAACCCCAGGCCTGTCTGAACTTCAGAGCAGGTCCCAGGCCAACCTGGGCAACTGAGTGAGACCCTGTCTCAAAGTAAAAAGTAAAACTGGGCTAGGCAGGTAGCTCAATGGTGGAGTATTTGCCTGGCACATGCACGGCCCTAGGTTCAGGCCCCACACTCCCACCACCACCACTGGCAATAATTATAGCAATGGGACTTGGGGAGAGGGCAAAGCTGGTAAATCACTTGCCATACAAGCACACATACCTGACTCCCATCCCCAGAACCCATGTGAAAAAGCTGGCCTTGGCGGCTCACACTTGTGAGGGCAGGGAAACCTAAGGACCCCTGTAGCTCACTGACCAGCCAGCCTGACCTCCTTGCTGAGTTTGAACCTGTGAGAGACACTGCCTCAAAAGCAAAGCGGCTGGTGCTTGGAAAATGATGCTCAATGTTGAGCTGTGGCTATGTGTGCACACACACATGCACATGTGTGCACACACACAACTAACAATAGTAATAATAAGAGCGTAAGACAGTCCAGGCAGGAGTCAAGGATCCTTGCACGGATCGAGCACCCTCACACTCCCAGCCACATAGTCTGCCCGGCCAGTTCCTTCTTTGCCCATATTTCTCCAGCAAGGTCAGAGCTCAGGGTTCACCCCTGCCCACAGTGGCCTTCCCAGGGGAGGACACAGGTCAGCAAGGTGAGTGGCCAGGACTGTTGTCCTCAGCTTGTCACTGAACCTCAAAGGAGATGATCTAGGTGAAAGTGCAGGTGACCTGGCAGGCACACAGCCCTGTGGAGGCCAGTCACATGGAAAGGCAGAACTTTCTAGAACCATTATAAATTTCAAGATGGTGGCAGCAGACTTGCATGGGTCAACCCTTCCTCCTCTTCCTCGTCTTCTTGGTCTTCCTGTATTTGTTGTTTTGCTTTTAAATTACATTTACTTACGTGTGTTTGTTTTTGTTTTGCTTTTCGAGACAGGGTTTCTCTGTGTAGCCCTGACTGTCCGGGAACTCACTCTGTAGACCAGGCTGGCCTCAAACTCACAGAGATCACCTGCCTCTGCCTCCCAAGGGCTGGGATTAAAGTCCTGTGCCACCACTGCCCGACTGTGAGTGTATGCCTGCATGTGCCACCACACATGTGTGTAGAGGTCGGAGGACAACTCGTAGGAACTGATTCTCTCCTTCCTTCCACTGTGTGGGCCCTGGAAAGTGAACTCAGGCAGTCAGCTTGGTGGCAAGCTCCTTCACTCACTGCGCCCTTTTGACAACCTGGGTTTGCTTTTTGAACCAGGATCTTATTCTGTAAGCCAGGTTGGCCTCAAATTTATGATATTCCTGCAGGACTTACAGAGGTGCAGGACTGGGATCTTTGCCACCATCCTGGCAGCTGGGCCCTGTAGAGCATAGGGTATGCCCCCCCCAGAAGCCTATTCCACCCCTTAGATTGCTAAGAACCTTCCCAAACACTACTGTGGTCACCAGGAACCCTCTATAACCCCAGGCAGTCAGGAAGCTCCTTTTCTAGAACTTTCCATTCTGTTCTGCCATTCTGGCAGGTTGGGGTTTGAGCTCCTCCTTCCCACCTGGGCAATCAGGAGAGAAGCCGGGGTGCAAGCACTGGAGTGTTTTCACCCATCTCTGACACCCCCATGCTGTCAGGCTGAGGTGAAGAGGTCAGGTTTGGGGGCTGGAAACCCAGGCCCAGGGCACATGTTGCCGATCCAGACAAAACTGGATTTGTACTCAATCCCGGGGCCTAGGGATCCCATGCTCTGACCCAGGAAGCAAGGCAAAGGCCACGGGACGTAGGCGGAGGCTGGAACTGCCCAGGGCTGGGAGAGATGGATGCTCCATTGGGGGCCTGTGCCCCACTGACCCCCCTCCCCACTTGGAGCTGCCGCTCTGGGCCTTTGGAGCTGCCGCTCTGGGCCGGACTTTCTTTGCCAAACTGCTTTCGCCATCTCCATCGGGCCTTAGGGAGCCTCCCAGATTGTGCTGGTGCAGCTCCTGATGGTGAGGCCAGGTCAGAGTCACAGGGAGGGAGCACACACTGGTATCCTCAGACCCGGGTTCAAATTAGGTTCTGACACCCATCTGCCGTGTGACCTCCAGCAATGCACACTCACCCTCTGAACTCATGGGTTGTTTTTAGTTTTCTCCTTGAGCTCAGACACCTAGGACACCCATTCCCCTGGAGACACGACTGCCTGTGGGCCTCTTTGCTACCTTTTTGTCCCTTTTGACCCGTTCCCACCTCCCCATCCACCTCACACTCCTCTGCTGCAGGGGGTTCCTCTAGGTAGCCGGCTGTGTTTGACTTGAGGTTTAACCTGTGTGGCACAGTGCACAGGGAGTGAGTCGGGAGCCCCACACACCATTAAGCCTACGCATATTTCTTTTGGCTTTGTTGTTGTTGTATTTTGACTTTTGGTCTTCAAAATAGTGTCTCGTATAGCTCATGCTGGCCTCAAACTCACTATGTAGGTGAGGATGACCTTCAACCTCTGATGGTCCCACTTCCATCTCCCAAGGGCCGGGTTGACAGGTGTACACACCTTGCCCAGTTTTTGCACAGGGAATGGAATCCAGGGACTCGTGCACAGTAGGCCAGTACCCTAGCAATTGAGGTCCGGCTGGTTACGTACAATTCTACAGGTGGGTTCTGATGTATCTGAAGGACCTTCTCCTGGGTAAGATCCAGAGACCTCTCAGCTGTCCAGGAGGCTTTCTAACTCCCCTGCCTGCAGAGGGAACTGCCAGAATGACTGGGACCTCCCTGGTGACTGCCTGTCAAATCTGAATCAGAGGGACTTACAGAGAGTGGCCTTTCGTGTCACCAGCCACAAGCTCAGATCTGAAGCTCAGCTGTGATTTTGCTGTCATCAGCCCATGGGTGCACAGGTTGGTCATCTTTCACTGACGGAAGGCATCTAGGCTGTTCCTCGGTGTGGGGTTGAGTCTATGAAAGCTGTAACTGCGTGAGAAGCTCGCAGGTCTTTTGCAGGCAAGTGTCTTCTTTCTCCTGGGTGCACTGGAGGTCAGGCGTTCTCAGGGTATCATTTTGACCATGCAGAAAAATGGGAAGAATCGTGAGGCTCCAAGCTGTCTCCTCAGGCCGTTCCTCCCACAGCTTCCCTGCACTTTGTCTCCTCTTTCTTTGTCGTTTTTCTTTCATTTTGAGACAGACTCTCAAATCTTCGTGTAGCCCAGGATGGCCTGGAGCCTGCCATCCTCCTGCCTCAGCCTCATGAGTGCCTGTAATCCAGATGCCACCAGACCCAGCTAAGTCACTGTCCTTCTGAATTTTTTCTTTTAGCCGAATTATTGGAGAATGAGTTGTAAGAATGTCTTCTGACCTTCATCACACGCACACACACACACACACACTCACATATGTACACTCTCATACACTCATACATGTGTGCTCACACACACACACAGTTGAGTTCATCTCAACATCACGATTGTCCCCATACGGGTCTTGTGACATTTGTCTAGTTGTCTGGTCTGGGGTGACATAAATCCCTTCAGTCATGTTTGGGGAGTGGGGATCTCACAGTCTGAAGCGGTTCCTTCCTCGGTGTCCCCTCAATTCTCATGACCTTGGCATGAATGAGGATGCCAGCCAGCTGTTCCATGGGGCGTTCCCTATTGGAGTTCACCCCACATTCCCTGAGGTTTAGGCTCCGTGCCTCTGCACTGTAACAGCTGCGGTGACACTGGGTCCCTAAGTGTTCTGTGAGGTAGCACACACCTGTAATTTGTCCCCTAGCTGGAGAATGAGGACAGCAAAGTATTCCACCCCACGGAGTGATTTCAATGCTTAAATGAGACAGCCCAACCTGATTTTGCAATGTTCTCTCCCTATGTCTGACTTGTCCTCTGTCCCCAGCCATATCCCAGAATTCCCAGCCAACCTCAGAAAGAGCCAGGGATACAAGGAGTTTGGAATTTATCCACGTGGTTGCAGGCAGGCTGGTGCTATCTCCGCCTGACCTCCTAACTGAGTGACAGGGATAGAGGCTAGAGAAGGCAGCTGCTTCCCACCTATCACTGAGGGACACTCAATCTCCCTCTGCACCAGAGATTCTTTTTGTCTCCAAGTAAGAACTGGCAACTTTTATCAGGGAACCTATCATGGTAATGCATAGCTGTTAGCCCAGCACCTCAGTGGCTGAGGCAGGAGGATAGCAAGTTACATGCATGGGGAGATACTATCTCAAAAAGAAATCAAAGAGTGGTTGCTTGCCCCCGAAATCTCAGTGCTAAGGATGCTGAGGCAGGAGGATCACCAGGCATTCAAGACTCCACTGGAGGGAGAAGCCAGTGTAGTCCGGGATGTGACAGTGAGAGAGTGGTACTATACACTTTTTGCCCATAGGAAGTCCAGAAAAGGAAGTGACCCAGTTCCAAATGCCATTGTGTGAAGGCCACGGCACCCCAACACATACCAGACATAAGGAGTTGGCAGGCAGGCCCCAGCATTGCTGGATCCCCCTTTCTACCTGGACCCAGTGAGCAAAAGGAAAAAGGGCCAGTTCTAATGTACAGCCCACCTAGGACTTGAGGAAGGGTTTCGTCCTACAAAGATGGCGTTTTGGGTCCAAGGCTGTTGTTTTCTAAGGTTTCAGAGGCTTCTGAGAGCTCTGAGAACCCCAGCCTTTGGGAGCTGAGAGTGAAGGACTCTGGGAACAGCCTGAGCCCTGTCCTCTGAACACGAGGGGTAGGGGCCCAGGCTCCAGGATCCCAGACAAGTTTAGCATATTAATAAATTAAGATGATGATGATGATGACGGTGGTGGTGGTAGTGGTGGTGGTGGTGATTTGAGCCACCCCCTCTCCCCGAGAATGAAGAGCCATGACTCCTCAGCGATAAAAATGAGTAAGGGGCTGGTGGATGGCTCCCTGAGTGAGGTGCTTGCCTTGCAACCTTAAGGGCCTGTGTTCAGAGCTCCAGCACCCACATTAAGCCACATGTGACAGTGAGCTTGCAACCCCAGTGCTGCGGAGGTGGGAACAGGCCGACCCCAGGCCCAACAGCCAGACCCAGTCCTGAGCTCCAGGTTCCTGAACAGCGCCTATCAATGCAGAGCGACCGAGGAAGGCAGCTGACTGTCACCTGCAGCCTCCACAGGTGTACGTGCACACACACTCCAGGTGAACATGCACACCACAGGCATACACACACAAACATGAACAACAACCCGTTAATAGACAGATAAGCAAGAACAGGCCAGCAAGATGAGTCAGTGGGTAAATGTGCTTGCTGTCAAGTCTGATGGCCTGAGTCGATAGTCTGGACACACATGGAGGGAAGAAGCAACTCCTACAAGTTGCCCTCTGACCTCCACACACATATAAATAAATAATAACTAAAAACAAATGTAACAAAAAGGTTATTTAGTAAGTAAGCAAATGAACACTTGAAAGTCGGAGGCCATGCAAGATATTTACATTGTTTCAAAGTTCGTCCCCTCAAAACTCTGTTAAGTACAAAGAGAGAGACACTACATTACAAATCTGACTCCCTGACCCCCTATGGTGGCTGTCTGTGAGTTCAGAGCTCCAGAGACAGAAGCTGGGAACTGACTGTGAGTTTGAGGCCAGCCAGGGCTGTTTGTCTAGGGCAGGCGGGTCTCAAAAACCCTAAACCAAAACCGAAAGTGAAGCCCTGCAGGACTCGCTCTGATCAGGTGACCAGAATGTGACCGTCTGCACTGGGACAGAGTCGAGCTCAGCCCTCGGGTCCTGCAGAGACCCAGAGCCTGGGTCACATGCAAGGAGATGGACCTGCGGGGCTGCTGAGAGCACCACGTGTGACAGTGTGAGCCACAAACAGCCGTCCCGAGTCCCAAGACCTGCCGCAGCTACACAGGCGTGCTGAGGCACAGGTCAGTGAGGAGATGAGGCCACCACGTCCAGCCTGGTCTACACAGTGAGTTCCAGGGCAGCCAGAGCTACATAGGGAGACTATGTCGAAAACAAATAAAAAAAAAAGTTTAAAAATAAGCAAATCGTGAAGGATTGATGACAACTCAGAGATTCATTCTCCGTTCAGAGTGTCATTTAGAGTTTGTCATTTTCCTATAAATCTTACATTTTTTTCAAAAGGAAAAGTGTTTTTTTAATGCACACACACACACACTCGTGGTGTTGTTACCACGAGCAGAAATTCAAACACAGCCATCATTCCCTGTGTTTCCCAAGGATGTGACCCTGAAGGCCACACTCTGAACCGCTTAAAGAGCTGTCTGCAAAGAGTTCACCTCAGCCACCCCGAAAGAGCACAGACAGGAACCCATGTGTCCCCAAGACAATGAATTAGGGAGCAACCACGTATTTGGACCACTCGGCAATAAAAGGCACTAGTGAGCCACACGCTGCCACCCGGGGAAACGTCAGGCTGGACCTAGGGCCACTGTATAGGATTCTTGGAACACAATTCACAGAACCAAGTGAGCCAGTTCTTGCTATCAGATATCAAGGTACCGAGGCTGGGGATATGGCTCAACGGGTAAAGTGTGCTCGTCTAGCATGCTCGAGGTCTGGGGTTCGATCTCCAGCATCTCCGGAAACCTGGCATAGTGCAGATCTGTAATCCCAGCACTCAAGGAGAGGCGTGGGGGATGAGAATTTCAAGGCCAGCCTAGGCTACCGTCACACACTGTCTCAACCACAGAATCGGGGTACTGATAACCTAGGTGTGGCGAGGGACTCTTCAGGGCTGCAGCCTGGGAAAGAAGGTGGGTACCTTTGCAGGTGTGGACATTAGGAAGTGGGGACACCCAGGAGATAGCCACATGGGCCAGACAGGATGAGGCTATAAAACAAGGGAAAATGGCCTTGGGGTAGGTGTAAGGGAACTCAAAAGAGACTCAGGTCTGTGACCACCTCGGGCATATACCTGGGGTCAGGGACAAGGCCAGAAATGTTGCTCTGTTCATCAGTCAGCCACCCCCTGGAGCAGGAGAGGCTGGGGCCCAGCAGGCCCTGACCCGCCCCACTGCTCTCTCCTCCACAGCCCCTCCCCTGGCTACCAAACCTCTGAGGAGTCTTCCTCCTCCCTGGCTGCCTCTGTCCCTGCCAGGGTTGCAAGGCTGGGCCAGGGATCTGGTGACAGCTATAAAAATAATAACCTACCCGGCCAGCTCCCTGGCCTCCTGACTCGCCTCTCAGCGATCTCAGCGGGGCTGGCCCTGGCGGCTGGCGAAGGTGCCTTCCAGCCCTGGTAGACTGGCATCTCCAGGCAGCAGGTGCTGGTGGCTGGGGCTCGGAGTAGAGAGGTCATTCTGGGTGACATCTGGGCCCTACGCAGTTGACAACATGCTCTATTCCCCACAACAGGGCCTGGGCCTCTCTGACACTCAGGGCCCCCTTTCTGGACTCAGGAGAGAATGCAGGGTCTGAAGCCTGCTGAAGCCAGCGGGGAGATTTCTCCCCAGACCAAGGGCCCGGGTCAAGCCTTACCTGAAGCACACTGAGACTCCAGAGTCACCTGGAGCCACCAGGCGCCTTCACACATGACTTCTGTGATTCAAATGCATTAATCAACCCTTTCACCTGATCTAACAGAGACCTTTTCTGCACTCAGGGCAAGGGTGGCAGCAGATCAGCCCAGACAAGGAAGCAGTAGGCCACCACTAAGAAACACAGGTGACAAAGAGACCCAGTCAGCTCTGTCCCATGTGGGCAAATGTATCAGAAATGAATTCAGCTGCCAGTAACAGGAAACCAAATGACAAAGGTCTCAGTGAACAGTGCTTTTCTCCGTGTAAACAAGCACAGAGCAAGACCAGCCAGGACCCGTGTGGCTCCTCCACCGCCGCCGGGACTCAGGCGCCTTTGTCTTTTGGGTTTGAAGGGTCAGCTCCGGGTTCAAGACGGCCTTTGCTGCTTTAACCATCACGTCTGAATGCCAGGCAGAACGTGGAAATCAAGGACATGTGCCTTGCAGCTGAGTCCCGAAGAGACATCCGGCAGCCCCCTCCTACAGTTCCTGCGCGGCTCACGGGTCATTCATTCCTAGCTGCAAGAGAAGCTGGGGAAATGGAGTCTCTCCATAAGGCGGCTGTTCCCAGAAACGGGGCAGCCCTCTGTTGAGGAAGAAGGGGAGGTGTGTACATGGACTGGCAACCGTAGCTACCACGAAGGGGGATGGGATGGAAACCCGTGGAAGAAAATTCTAGAGGTCTCTGCATGAACTAACCTGTCAAACCTTTCCAGAACACTCCCAAGAATGTTGCTATCTTCTTGTCACAGCCAGGGAAGAGAACTGCTTGCCCAATTCACATCCAGAACACAGTGGATTCCGCGGCACCGTACAAGGACAAGGGCTAACCCCCACCCTGTACCAGGACGGGATCGTGTTAAACATAGTATGTGAACCAACTCAGCCTTCACTGCATCCTTATCCTGATGAAGCTAGGTCATTATTATCCCACTTAATAAGCAATGAATTGGAGGCACAGAGAGGCAAAGTAACATACCTAAGGCCACACAGCAATATTTAACAGGTTTGTTTCTGGGTATTAAAACCGTGGGTGCTTCTGACTTCCTTTTATTAGTATTCCACATTAGTAATTCTTTGGAAATTAAATAAAAGCAAAATGCCTCTTGGAAGTCCAGTCTCCTGCCTGTCCCCCAGTCTTGAGACAACAGGAGGCCTGGCTTCCCTCTGTGGCCTTGCAGCCTTGTTTGTCTCTGCCCTCTGTCCCACAGCCACTGCTTCCCAGAGAACTATCTCTCTCTCTCTGTTCCTCCAGTCCCTCCTGGCCAGCCTGGCCCCTCTTCCTGCCTGGCACAAGGCTCAGCTCAAATGGCTCCAGGCCCTGGGTCACAGGCTTGAATCCCTCAGGTCTCCTGGGTCAGGCAGACGGGCAGGCAGGCAGGCCTCTGCTCCTTCACCCACTGCCCTTTGCCTAGCCCCCAGGGCCAAGGGGCCTGTTTCATTCGTCAACAGACTTATCAAGGACTTTGTGGGTGCCAGGCTCTGGCAGGGACACCCACTCAGTCATCCTCAGTCCCTGTTGGCCTCACCCTGGCCTCAGAGGCCCTGCGGAAAGAACCCACCACCCTCCCTTCTCCTCTGCAGTTCTAGGCCTTGCCGGCTGTCACCCCTCTAGCCTTGGGGCCTTTGCACCTGCTGACCTCCCCCTGAGATCCCCCCCTCGGGTGCCTTCAACCACTTCTCAGGCTTGTTTGCTCAAGGCTGTGATCGCTGTCTGAACCAGTTTGTTACCGCTTCCTTTGGAGGGTTGAGGAGCTTGAGACAGTGTCTTATGTAGCCTGGGCTAGCCTCAAATTCTTATGTAGCCAAGGATAATCTTGAACTCCCGACCTTCTTGCCTCCACCTCCCGAGTGTTGGGGTAACAGGCGTGTGCCAGCCCACCAGGCGTCGCACAACATTCTGTTTCTGTTAGCATGTAACTCCCCTCCCTTGGGGCCCGCAGCGAGCGTCTGTTTGCTTGACACTGGCTGACCAGATGGACTCTTTGTCCGCGGTGAAGGCCAAGCACAGAGAGGTCAAATGTCTTGCTTGATGTCTCCAGCCAGCAGGAGACAAAGCTCAGGATCACGGGTCCTGTTTGCACACCTTAGCCCTGAGAGGCTGTGCACACACCTCGTCAGCCTCACGGCAGGGCTGGGCCAGTGGGGTCTGAACCCGCCAATTGCCCTGGGTTCAAATGCAGCTCCCTCAACGCTGGTCCTCTGGCACGGAACCTTGCAGGTGGTTTCTAACACGTACACACTGCTCATCTTTTATCGACAGCAAAGGTACCCTCCACTTACCAAGACTCCTGACTTGGTTTAAATCCCATTCAAATCCTGGGCCTCTAAATTACCCCATAATCTTGGATTTAAAAAAGAAAAAAAAAAAAAAGGCTTCACTGCTCTTTAAGAATATTCCTGTGGATCCTGTGAAGAGCCTTGGGTCCCCACACATCACGAAATAGGGCTCCTGGTTTCTGCCTCAGAGGACACAAGAAGGGCTTGGATACCAGCTCTTGGCCCATCCCGGCCTGCCCTGCTGTGCCCAGCCTAGGTGCTTCACTGCCCCAAACAAGCCCTGTTACAAAGGCAACATCTGAACCCCAAAGAAAGAGTGGTCAGTGGGACACCACCGGGGTCTGCGTGTCAGGAATAGGGTGAGGGAGGGAGGGAGAAGGTCTAAGGTCTCAGTAGGGCGGGTGGCGGCCTTTGGGCTCACATGAGCAGTCAGATCTTCACTTCAGCAGCTCCGGGGACAGTGACTGTGACTTTGACTCTGCCTGTGTCTGGCTTTCCCTGTGGGTAGGGACTGGTCTCATGGGAGATGGAGGATAAATGAAGCACGTGGTATCCTAGGCTCCCTGCTTAGCTCAGGCTAGCCCAGGAGAGACACCTCCTCTCAGAAGGTTCCTCCCCACCCTTTCCTGCCCCACTTTTCCTCCTTCCTAGTCTTTGTTCCCACCTGTCATTATCTTGTTCCAGTGGCTGAGTATTTAAGTGTCCTTCTCTGCCTGTTAATTGTCACCTCCTTCTTTGTAACCACCCAACTCCAGCACCCGCAATGGGAGCTGGCATACAGCTGGTGCTCAATAAATGATTGTCACATACATGAAAAGTAACAGGGCAAATAAATATCTAAGAGAGGAGCAAACAAGTCAGAACCGGATATGGGGGGAGGGGAACATTCCTCAGATGGCTGGAAGAGACAGTCCCCCCAACTCCAGCCCCCACGCTAACTCTTACCCTTCCCAGCTGTGCAAACTTAGACAAGTCACTTCCCCTCTCGGAGCCTCTTCACCAGGCAGAAGAATCCTGTAGCCGAAGCTCCAGCCAAGGCTGAGCCGATCACATCAGCCAGCAGGACCTCCACGCTGGGCCAGTACCCACGCCTCCCCCTTCCCTTTCAGTCACCCACTTCTCTCCTGGGTAAAGTCACCAGGTTGTGGGTTGGTTGCATTAGACAATGAGAGTACATTTTGTGAACGCCCCCATCCTGAGCAGGCGTCAGGAGGGCTCTGGTCGCCTCACCTTCAGGCAAGCCTCAACAGTGACCACCACCACTCCATGGGGCTCTGGGCAATATGGCTGACCAGCCCTGGCAGCAGGAGGACCCAGTAGCCCACCAATGACAAGGGTCTGGAGAGACACTCCATCTGTGAGCCATCCTCCCCCCACCGTAATTATCCTTCAAGCCGCTGCTCTCTCCCCGTCTTGCTGTCCTGTCCCTAGACTTGGTCCAGCTTGTCCCTCCTTCTGGGCAATCCCTGACCCCTGGCGGCCTGATGATCTGATATGTCACCTCATTAGTGACATCTCTTGTCCACTGTGCTCCTACACTGGGCCACACAGATAGCAAAGTTTTGACCCACTTACTGCTTTTCCCAATCCGGGAGACATCAGAAGAGCCTTGGGTCACGCCCCCTTCCCGGGGGCATTCTAGTCTGTGCTGCCATTTGGGGTTGGGTACCTGATCTTGGGGCCGAGAAATGAGCCTTCCATTAAGGGCAGGGGGGCTGGGGTAGGGAAAGGAACTATAAACCAGCCCTGGAGACAGCAGGTAGCACCCCTCTACCTTGAGTGAGAGTGTCACCTCTGTGACTTACGCTAAGAAATGGATGCCAGGCCAGCCTGTCTGCATAGGTATGTTAAAGTTTTCCATTCCTGAAAAGGTAGAGCCTCCCCGAATTAGTTCAGCCCAGGCTTTGGGTCTAAGTGGTTAAATCCTGAAGCGATGGAGCTGACCAACAGCCCCTGGCATGGATAAAGCCACCAGGACACTGGGCCATGGGCTGCACTGACCTTGGCTGCAGTGCCCACCAGGTCAAGTGTCTGGCTACATAAGCCTAGAAGGCAGCTGACTGGAAGTAAGTGTCTGAGGGTCTGCATAGGCCTCCAGCCACCTTGATTGGAAGGACAGAGAAAGCCTCACCGTCAGCCCTGTGACAGCGGAAGACCACAGGTCACCAGGCCCAGTACTCCAGGTTCCCAGAGAGGGGAAAGACAAAGCATTGCCTATTCTCAAGCCACAGTGTCACTGGTCACTCCCAAGACCCCAGACTCCTCCAGGCCTCTGGCAAACTGCCGTTACCCACTACCCAGAATTCCTCAGGGCAGGGTGCTCATAGGGATCTAACAACCACAGCCATCCACATCCATAAAGCAAGGGGCACAGAAGTGCCCACCTTCCATGAGGCTTGAAGGAGGCTTTCAGGACGCTAGCCCTGGGCAGGCGCTCCACGCTCACACAGCCAAATGCCAGGAGCCTCCCATCAAAAATAATAACAAGAACAAATGCTTATGTAAGAGTTCTGGCGTGCCAGGCACGGCGGGACACGGCATTTCCACTACTCCTTGGACACTCTCAAACTCCCACTAATGCAGGCCGGCTGTGGAAATCGGTGCTGCTCCAGCGAATCTGAGCGGTGGATCTGAGTTCAAGTCCCGGCTCAGCCACCTTGAGCCAGGCCAGGGAGGCTCCATGTCCCATCTGGGTTGGAAGGGAACACAGAGTAGGAACTATCCCCTTCACCCTCCCTTCCAGTTACATGGGGACATACAAACCAAACAGACATGCAGGCTCCCCTCCCCACCACCACACACAGAGTACTTTGTATACCGTACTTACCAAAGCACCTGCCCGGACTGGGGCTGTCTGAACCAGCCCTTTCTACAGAGTCACTGCCTGCCTGGTCCCCAAAACAAGCCTGACACCCAGAACCAACCCTGTCCCAAGCAGCGTTTCTAGCAAGGTCCCCAGCACCCATGGGTGCTGAGTCACCCTGATTTCCTGACCCAGCACTCTGCTCCTTCTCCTGGGGGGAGGGGCTGGCACCCCATCTGCCAGGGGAAGAGAAAAACCCAGATGCGACACCCCCACCCACCACCACACACAACCCAAAAATAACCGCAGCCCCCTACACACCAGAAACACAAAAACAAAATCTCGCATAAATCCAAAGTCAGAAGGGAAGAAAAAATTTTTTTCAAAAGCCAACTACTGCCCCCAAAAGGCTTTTAAACATTCTCCAAAAAAGTTTATTAAAATGTCTTCACTTTAATGCTCGAAACGGAAAAGGTTCTCAAAATATACATACGCCTCTTTTCTCATAGAAATAGAACTTTTTTATAATACAAAAAAATAATAAGACCAAAAAGAAAAAACAAAAACGAAAAAACCAAAAACATCAACAGCAACAACCCCGCAGGAACATCTTTAAGTGATTACTCAGGGCCCGGCTGACAGTTACACGTGTGTTGCGTCAGTCCCGTGTCCACACGCGCTCAGCCACGTTTGATCCGGATTGCATCAAGTCCTGAAACCGGGTGCGCGGTGCAGGTGCGTGCGCGCGGTGCCCACGGTGTCCCCTCGGTGCAGGTGCAGGTGCGCGCGAGGCACGCACGGGGCCCTCGGTGCGCGCGGGGCAGGCGCGCGCGGGGCAGGGCGCACGGAGCCCACGGTGGCCGCGGCGGCGCCCCCCACGGCACCCCCCGGCGCGCTAGCAGTGATTCGCCGAGGCCAGCAGCGGCTCGGGCAGCTGCTTGAACAAGTTCCGCAGGGTGCTGAGCTCTCGCGACAGCTGCTCCACCTTCTTCTGCAGCCGCTCGTTCTCGGCCGTCAGCTCCAGCACCTTGTGCTGCGTCTCCAGGTTGCGCATCTTGGCCTTGTCGCGGCTCTTGCGCACCGCGATGTTGTTGCGCTCGCGCCGCATCTTGTACTCGTCGCTAAGCTTGTCCACCGCCTTCTTGGCCTTGGCCTTGGCGGGCGCGGCCGGCGGTCCCGCGAAGCAGGCGGCGGGCGCGGCCTTGGCGTCGGCGGGGCTCGGTGTGCCGGGCGGGCTGGACGACGACGACGTGGACAGGCTGCCGCTGCTGCCGCTCGGCGTCGCCTGGTAGCCCAGGTAGGCGCGCAGGGCGAACGGGAACCCGGCCGCCATGGCGGGCGCGTCGTCCGCGCGCTTACAGTCCGCGGGTTCGAAGCCCGGCTCCGCCTTGAGCGCGGCGGGAGGCGGCGGCGGGAAGCAGGCGGGCGGCGCGGCCTTGGCGCCCGCGCGCCCGAGGCTCACGTAACTGTAGTCGGCCGGCTTCTTGGCCGGCTTGGCGCCGTAGTCGTCGGCGAAGAGGTCGGAAAGGAAGTCGTGGTGCGCGGGCGCGGGCGCGGGCGCGGCGAAGTCCGCGGCGGGCGCGAGCGGCTCCAGGTAGGGGCTGAAGTCGATGGCGCGCTCGTGCTCGCCGATGGCCGGCTCGGCGGCGGGGGCGCGCGGCGCGGCGCGGGCCGCCTTGGCCCCGTAGGCCAGGCAGTCGGGCTCGTAGTAGAAGTTGGCCACTTCCATGGGTCTAAAGGCGGCGGGCGGCGGCGGGAGGCATGCTGCGTCCCAGGCCAGCAGGCGGTGCATGAACGCGGGGCCCGCGGGCTCCGCTGCGTCCCGGTCCCGTGCGCGGCTCGGACTCGGCTCGGCGGCCGCCGAGAGGGAGGTTTATAAGGCGGCGCCTGGCAACAAGGCTGCGTCACGCCGGGGCCGCCCCGGCCCCTCCCGCCGCCCGGCCGGTGCGCGTCATTGCCTGGCCGCGGGAGCGCGAAAGGGCGCGGCGGGGAGCAGGGCGCGGCGGGGGTCTGCGCGCGGAGACACTGAGCGGTGTCCCGGGCGCCCCGCCAGCCCCGCGATCGCCACGGACGCGGGAGACACCGGCCCGCCCCCTTCCCGCCCCTCGGCAACTCTGAGGAGCGCGGCCGCCGTCCGCCCTCTGCTGGAGGACGCGGTGGCTAGTCCCCGCGCCGGTCCGCTGTCCCGGGACCCCCGACTTCTGGGAAGCAGAGCGTTCCAGCCGGTGCACGACCCCAAGCCCCAGATCCTGCCCGCTGTCCCTGACCCCCAACTCCCAGGGAGCAGTCTTCCTCCCGGTACATGTCCACCCCACCCACCCAGGTGCTGCCCCCCTCTCTCGGCCCCCGATTCCTGGGAAGCACAGCTCTCCACCGGGTGCACGCCCCCCCCCCCATGCCTGCTGCCCCCTGAGCCAAATCCTCCTTCCCATGCCTGGCCCGCCCTCCGCAACTGCCTATGCCACTCCCCGCGCTTCTCCGCGAAGGTGGCAGGGGTGGGGGTTCTGCCACACTGTGTGTCTGTGGGTGAGTCACTTCGCCTCTCTGCGCTGCCTCCGTGGAAGCTGTTGATATTGTTAAAAGCATTCCCGGTGTCAGAGAGAAATGGACCTCCGAATAGAGTACCAGGGACACGGTTGCATTTCGAAGACCTGTGCTCAGCCCTGCGCAGAGGCTGCAGGCTTCTCAGGTGGTTGGGGTGGGAGCTAGCCCCAACTCCAACCTTGAGAAGCCAGCGCTCACCCTGCAGGCTGGGGAAGCAGCCCTCTGTGCATTCGAACTGTCCCCAGGCTTCGACCACCAACCTTGGTGGGAGCCTTTCTAAGCAGCCCTTGGCAGCTCGTGGGGCCCACCCTTCTGCCACTCCCAGCCGGGCCACTCAGGCAGGAGCTGCCAACCTGTCTTGGGCTGACCCCCGACCCATTGACCCCAGCCCTGGCCTCAGCAGGCTGATGGGGCGTTGCTCAACCTTCAGCGTTATCTGCTGAGCTGGGGTGACCTCCGCCCCCAAGAGCTGGAGAAATGACATCTCCCTATGCCCTTGGGGGTTGGGGGGAGGGAGGGAAGGGATAAGACACTTGCCCTGCCTGCGGCTTTCTGGCCTTCCCTGCCTTCCCAGAAGCCTCTGGGCCAGGAAGGGATCAGGGCCCAGAGAGGCGTGGTGACATCCCCAGGGCCACCCAGCCAGGCCTGGCAGTGAAGTGGGACACTGAGGCTCCCCTGAAGGGCTCTCCCTTATTCACCATTGGTGACAGTTTCCCCCAGCCTCTCCGCCACTTTCCCTCAGTTTCCTGCAGCCTGGCCTTCAGGAGGGTTGGCCTTGGCAGAGCCCACCACGTCCCCACTGACCAGTAGAGGAGCATCTGAGCACTGTCCCTCAACCCTACTCCAGGAAGCCCCCCCCATACCTCTGTCCCAAAAGCCCATCTCACTTGGCCACTCCTCCGTCTGTCCCTGCTGCCTCCTCCCCACGTTGACCCCTCCAGGGACTTTTTTTTTTTAATTACATTTATTTATTTGCTTTGCACGTGTGTCACAACTTGCACGTGCAGGTGAGAGCTTGTGGCAGTCAGGTCTCTCCTTCCATCACGTGGATCCTGAGGAGTGGACTAAGGTCTTTGGGCTTGGTAGTAAGTACCTTAGACTGCCCAGCCGTCTCGCTGGCCCAACTTCTCTCTTTTTGCCCACTGTTCCAGCTGGGTGTGGCCTCGGGCAAACTGGCTCCCCTTTCCGAGCCTTAGCTTCCCGCCTAGCATTTCTGGGTTCTGGGGAGATGCAGCAAGCCCTGGGGAGGCTAATACAGTAATGCGGGCATCTGCTATGTGTCCTTAGCTGGTCCTCCACCCTCTCTGTGCTGCCGTGTTTCACACTCGTTTCCTCCTCCTGGTCATTTGCAGGTGGGCCCTGCTCTCTGCTTTACAGGTAAGGACACAGGCTCAGCCGAGCGAGGTGCTGGCTCAAGGTCATGGTGGGAAAGCAGTGATGGTAGAGAAAGTCTCCCCTTGGGGTCAAGTCCTACCAGTAAACTGAGGTCTAGAGAAAGGTGACTCGGGTCACACAGGGACTCAAGGGTGATTCAGGCCCCAGAGGCCACACTCCACCTCATCAAAGAGCTTGGCTCGCTGGCCTCCAGATTGGGCCAGCTGGCCTCTCAGCAACCTCCCTGCTGGAGCTCACCCACCCAGTGCCGACCTAAGTGTCTCACAGGGAGGCCTGAGGAGCGTGCCCTTGTTTCCCCAGGTTCCTGGCTCAGCAGGTGGTGCCTCCGCCTCACCATCGCTGCCAGCCCTTCCCCAGGGCCCCGAGGCCCCACCAGGACTGAGCAGCTGGCATAGCTGGCCTTCCCCATCCAGGGCCAGCTCCTCCCCTCTCCCTGTCCCACCCTCATGTTTGGAGGAACCTGGGCTACAGAGGTCCCCGATGTGGCCAAATCAACATAGAAATGGGCTAGCCTGACACCATCGTGGTGTGCTTGGGAGTTTGTTATGTTCTCGTCACGGTGCTGGAGTTGGAAGCTTGGGTCTTGCACACGCTCTGCCAGTGAGCTACACCCAGCCCTCTTTTTACTTTTCCTTCTGAGACAGGGTCTTGATAAGTCGCCCAGGCTGACCTCGAATTGGGATCCTTCTCCTTCACCCTCCAGAGTAGCTGGGATGACAGGCCCAGCTGCCTCTTTAAGTGAATTCGTTCCTAACACAGAAAAGCAAATGTCACACCATGGTTCTTTTAAACCTGGAGCCCTGAACTGGTGTGGTGACTGTGGCCATGGTGGTTGCCAAGGCGATGGGCATTTCCAGCGTGGGCTGCAGGCCCTCTGCTGCCCCCCAGACTCTTAGGTATCTGCAGGAGGGAAGACTGAAGCTGAGACCCCTCCCCCAGCCTGCAGGCAGCAGCTGTGACTCAGTACAGGTGGGATAGCAGGTGGGTCTCTAGTGAAAGAGGTCAGGGAACCCCTTTTGTTCCTATGGGGGCCCTCCTTACAATGGTTCTCTGGCCATTGTTGTGGCCCTGGCATGGGGATGCGGAATGTCCTATATCTGGGCCCCTTTGGCCCTCTCCAACAGGTGACTCACACCTCCATACAGCCCCACGCAGGCCTTGATGGTGGCAGCCATGAAGACGTCACACAGCGGAGGTACGGAAACTGGCCTCACTCATGACTTCTCCCACAAAGCTCCACATCTGAGCCTCGCTAGGTTAGAACACTCTCCCCACACGTACCAGGGCCTGAGTTTCACTCCCAACCAAGAAAAACAAGCAAAGAAAGAAACCACCAGGTCTCCTCTCTGAGGCCTCAGTCCCATCGTCGTTGTCGTCTCCCCCCCCCTTCCCCCCCCCCACTGTGCTCTGCGGTCTTCAATTCCAGCCTGGCAGCCTCAGCATAACCGCCCTCTGTGAAACTTGCCTGTGTGTCTGCTGCCACCACGTGGCAAGTCCTGGAACTGCAGGAGCGACTTATCTTTTGGGTCCATCTGGGTGTAGTGATTTGCTATTGCGAGGCTGGTGCTGTGGGTGTGGGTATATAACACACTCACAGGATATGAGTGCGCCACTAAGAGGAGTACAGATGTCCAAGAGATGGGAAAAAGGCACTCAGCCTTTGTGTAGTTAGCTCACCAAACTTTTTAACTATGGTCCAAATCCTAGAGACACACACTGCTTGGATAAAATCATCGTGTCAGACTCTGGGAAGACACTGTGGGAATGGGAATCAATGCTGGGGACCTGAATGTCATAGGGGACAGTGGGGGGTGATGTAAGTACAGAAGCCTGTACCAGATAGTACGGGTCTCTAGCAAGCAGAGAAACGGCCAAGCAATGGCCTTGCCTCTGCAGAGCTGTGTGAGGCCACATCACAGCTTTGCTGGCCATCGTCATAGAGACTGGCTGTCATGGGGACCAGGAGACGGAACAGAACCTGTGATGGACCCCTCTGGCTCCCTGTGGGGCATGATCTGTGAACCTGGGGGGAGGAGGTCACCTTCAGGACCTCCTGAAGATGAGACCATTGAGATGTGCTGATGGGGATGGGGCAATGTGCCTCTGGGGTCTGAACCACAGCAGAAGTCTGGTGAATGACTCCATAAAGGTCGAGCTGCTTTGTCTGGCTCTTGGCTTTTCTTGTTCCTCTCTGTGGCTTTGACTTGTAATCACAGCCCTTGGAAGGCTGAGCCGGGAGGTTTGCTCTTTTCCAGGTCATTCTTAGCTTCGTACTGAGACCCTGGTCAAAAGAGAAGACGTGAGAGACAGAATATGTACATCCCTCCCCTGGATTCGGCAGTCAGCAATGACAGCGAGGACGCCATCTTGTGCACATAGTCCAGACTGCCTCTCGCTTGCTCGGGGTCTTCTGAGATCCTGTGCAGAGCCCACAGACACACCTTCGAATGTCAGCATCCCTCTAATGACAAGCATCTTTTCGTCTAAAGCCCTGACGCTGGAGGATGACTGACTTCGGATGTCTATGCCGTAGCAAGTCTGTGGCCTCCTGAACAAAGGAGTCAGAAAGCGTGAGAGGAAAACGATCTCATTGAGTAACTCCAGAAGCACCAGGCATGGCGACTCAGGCCTGTGATCCTGCACCCAGGAGGCAGAGGCAGAGGGATCAAGAGTTCAAGGTTTGGGTGCACAGTAGTGCACACCTTTAAAACCAGCACTCCTAAGGCAGAGGCAGGTGGATCTCTGAGTCCAAGGCCAACCTGGACTACACAGTGAGACCCTGACTTTAAAAAAAAAAAGAAGAAGACATTTTGCTGACCTAGAAATACCAGTTCATTTACAAAGACAGAGAGAGGTGGCCATGCACCAGTGCTTATGACGTCACACGGGTGTTGGCCCTACAGAGAATGTAAAGGGATGGGGTGGCTCTGTGGGGGAGGAACGGGACAGTGCTGTCCAACAGAACTTTCTGGTATGCTGGGACAACCTCTCCCTGTGTCAGATCAGTCACATGTGGCTCCCAAGCCCCTGGGGCCTGGTTGATGCCATTGAAGTCAGATTTTTACTGCATGTGTGTTTGTTTAGTGGCTTTGTTTTTGAGACAGACTCATGTAGCCCAGGCCAACCTGATCCCCCTTGCCACCGCCGGGATAACAAGCGTGCGCCACCACACCTGGCTTGAATTCCAACATTTACGTCCTGTCCTGTGGCTGATGACCATTGTACCGAGTGGCAGTCATCTCTACAATCTATTGATCTGTTCTGTTCTGTTTCTAATGTGTGTGGGTGTTTTGCCTGCCTGTGTGCCTGCAGTCTGCAGAGGCCAGAGGGGGTGTCAGATCCCCTGGAGCTGGAGCTAGGGACAGTTGTGAGCCCTCACATGGGTGCTGGGATTGAACCTGAGTCTTCCGGAAAAGCAGCCAGTGCTCTTAACCACTGAGCCATCTGTCCGGCCCCCTCTACGGTCACTTGTTAACTGAAGAAAAAAACACTGGGTGGAACTCTGCTGTGTTTTGAGGGAGGGTGGAAGCTCCTACTTAGAATAAGAGACATGAGAAAGTAGGGGCATGGGTAGGGCCAGGCAGTGTACCCCAAAATCCACTAGCTTAAACTCTATTTTAGCCTGGCTCATTGCCTATAAACCTAGCACTCAGGAGACTGAGCAGAAGAAAGTGCCTGCCTCGGCTACATGAAGTTGGGACCAGCCTGGGCTACAGAGAGAGGCCTTGTGAGGGAGGGGGTGCCATAGAAACCCACATCATTTGCCTTTCTGGGTTCCTATGTATTTAAGAACATGGGTGCCCACTGGGACATCTACCAGGTGGTTTCCTCACCCCTGAGTGTGACCCTTAGCTAGGGTGGCCCACATGGCTCATGACTGGCTGGGTAGTGTGTCTGTGACCGCAGCCCTCCTGTCCTCAGTTGCCCCCAGGCAGTGTTTCCCTCCCCCTCTGGTCTCCCCACATGGTTTTCCATGTCACCTTAGTACACAGTCCACATGGGAGCTCCTAGTGTCCCCCTCATGTGGCACTTACTCTGTGCCTCCCATAACATGCTTCTGACATGGAAACAGGTTTTGCAGGTAGCGTAGAAATGGAACCTATCTTCCTAGACTTGTATCCAAGGGCGGCACCAGGACAGAGGTGGCCCTCGTGCCAGGATGAGTTGAAGCAAAAGACCTCCACCCTTGTGACCTTCGTGTCAGTGGCTGCATGACCCAGCAGGTAGACTGCAGCCTAGTGCCACGATCCAGCCCCTGAAACTCATGTGGGAGGAGAGAGCCTGACCCCCAAGGTGCTGCATGCCTGTAATCGCAGCACACAGGACGTGAAGGTGGGAAGACCAGGCGTTCAGGGCCAGCCTGTGCTATAGAGACTCTGGGGCCAACCTGTACTACGTGAGACTCAACAATAAAGAGAGACAGCCCCAGAGGTTAAGAGAACTAACTGCTCTTTAGAGGACCTGGCTCAGTTCCCAGCACCCAATGGTGGCTCACAGCCATCTATAACTATAGTTCCAGATGGCCCAACGCCCTCTTCTGGCCTCTGCAAGTACTGCATGCCATGTGGTATACTGACATAACATGAAGGCAAAAACACCTATACACATTTAAAAAATCAAATTTTAAGAAATAAATCTTTAGCTGGGCGGTGGTGGCAGACGTCTTTAATCCCAGCACTTAGGAGGTAGAGGCAGGAAGTTCTCAGTGAGTTCCGGAACAGTCAGGGCTATACAGAGAAACCCTGTCTCGAAAAACCGTGAATGAATGAATCTTTAGCCAGGCAGTGGTGGTGCACACACTTATTTGCAGTACTCAGGAGGCAGAGGCAGGAGGGGATCGCTGTGGCTGACAGTTTCAGAGACCTTGTCCCCAGTCAGCACCTCCACTGCTGTGGTCCTGAGGCCAGGCTGAAGCATCACGGCAGAAAGACCCACCAAGAAACGGTAAACAAGGCTTTAGGTGTGCGGAGGCAGAGAGAGAGGGCGTGCCCTCAGTGCCCACTTCCCTAACAGCCTAAGAGCCCAGCTTGAACCTCACGGATTAGCCCCTAGTGATGTCCAACTCTCTCAGTAGCACTGTCCCCACACCCCAGCCCTCACTTCGGGCCAAGCCTTCAACATCTGAAGACCACAACAGGAGGGGTAAGAAAGCCTGCCACCAACATTTGCCTGTCCCTCCATCCCCACCCCCGCCACCCTTTCCTGTCCCTGGTTAGCCAAGGCAAACAAACCTCTTCTGTGCGTCCCTCGAGGTCAGCCTAATCTCTGTGCCTCCACCTATATATGGGGTTCAGCTGCAGTGATGGGCCACTAAGTGCGCCCTCAGGCGCAGTGCACAGAGCTACCGCCAGAGGGCGCTTCCGCCCGCTGTCGCCTGACATCCGCTCACGCCCAATAGATGACCCAGATGCACCTACTCTGCTCCGCCCCAGGAAGCCCGTGCCCACCCAGCTGGGAATCTGTGTGCACACCGTCTGCATGGGCAAGCATCCTGCAAGGGGATGGGCATGTACTGACCCTCCGCCCCTCATCTCCCGCCCACCCCGATGATATCTTGGTTTTGGAGATGGAACTTAGGACCTCCTCCAAGCCACTTTTTTAAAAACTTCTAAAAGTTGCACTTATTTATTTGTGTAGGAGGTGCAGGTGTTTGGCAGGGACAGGTAAAGGTCAGAGGACAATTTATGAGAGTATCATATAGGTCAAATCTAGCAACAAATGAGTTTGCTCACTGAGTAATGTTGCTTAGCCCTAACGTTCTTTAAATTTTTATTTTTAGATTTATGTATTGTATGTGTGGGGGTGTTTTGTCTGCATGTGTGTATACCACATGCAAATCTGGTCCCTAAAAAGTTCAGAAGAGGCCGGGTGATAATGGCGGCACACGCCTTTAATCCCAACACTTGGGAGGCAGAGGCTGGTGGATCTCTGTGAGTTTGAGGCCAGCCTGGTCTACAGAGCAAGTTCCAGGACAGGCTCCAAAGCTACACAGAGAAATCCTGTCACTAAAAACAAAACACAATTCAGAAAAAGGTGTTGTATACCCTAGAACTGGAATTATGGATGGTTGTGAGCCAACATGTAAGCACTGGGAATCGAACTCTGATCCTCTGCAAAAAACAGCAAGCTCTCTTTAACCACTGAGCCAACTCTCCAGCCCTCTAACTGCCCAAGCTGTCTTTGAACTCCCATTTTTTTTAAAGATTTTTTTAATTATATATTTTTTTTCTCCACTATCCTCCCTTCCTCTCCCCTCCCTTTCTACCCTCTCCCATGGTCCCCATGCTCCCAATTTACTCAGGAGATCTTGTCTTTTTCTACTTCCCATGTAGATTAGATCTATGTGTGTCTCTCTTATGTCCTCTTTGTTGTCTAGGTTCTCTGGGGTTGTGAATTGTAGGCTGGTTTTTCTTCATGTCTAAAAGCCTCTTATGGTATTTGTATTTCTGGGTCTGGGTTACCTAACTCATTTGACATTTTCTAGATCCATCCATTTGCCCACAAATTTCAAGATGTCATTTTTTTCTGCTGTGTAGTACTCCATTGTGTAAATGTACCACATTTTCTTTATCCATTCTTTGGTAAAGGGGCATTTAGGTTGTTTCCAGGTTCTGGCTATGAGAAATAATGCTGCTATAAACATAGTTGAGCACATGTCCTTGTGGTATGATTGAGCACCCTTTAGGTATATACCTAAAAGTGGTATTGCTGGGTCTTGAGGTAGGTTGTTTTCTAATTTTCTGAGATATTTCCATACTGATATTCAAAGCAGTTTGCACTCCCACCAGCAATGCAGAAGTGTTCCCTTTATCCCACATCCTCTCCAGCATAAGTTGTCATCAGTGTTTTTGATCTTGGCCATTCTTACAGGTGTAAGATGGAATCTCAGAGTTGTTTTGATTTGCATTTCTCCGATGACTAAGGATATTGAACATCTCCTTAGGTGTCTTTCAGCCATTTTAGATTCCTCCCTTGAGAGTTCTCTGTTTAGGTCTGTACCCCATTTTTTTATTGGATTATTTGTTCTTTTGATGACCAATTTCCTGTTCTTTATATATTTTAGAGATCAGCCCTCTGTCCGATGTGGAGTTGGTGAAGATCTTTTCCCATTCTGTAGGCTGTCGTTTTGTCTTGTTGACCATGTCTTTGCTTTATAGAAGCTTCTCAGTTTCAGGAGGTCCCATTTATTAATTGTTTCCCTCAGTGTCTGTGCTGCTGGGGTTATATTTAGGAAGTGGTCTCCTGTGCCAATGCATTCAAGTGTACTTCCCACTTTCTCTTCTGTGAGTGAACTTCCATTCTTACTACCTCAGTTTACCCTATAGCTGGGATTACAGGCCTGGCCACAAGGTCTTGTGTAGCTCAGGCTGGCCTCAAACTCACTATGTAGCTGAAGATGACCCGGACCTTCTGATGCACCTGCCTTCACTGCCAGGTGCTGGGACTGCAGGTGTGCATTAGTACACCAGGTAATGAGCTGTTGGGGATGACCCATTCACCTTTTAAATGTTTTAATTATGAAACAGTTTGAGATTTAGAGACGAGTTACACAGTTGCTGTGTGACGTCCTACGGTGTTTAGCTTCACACAGGCACTTTAATATTTTCTCTGAGCTGTTATGGCATCAGTGCTGGGTCAGCACCTTCCCTCCGAACACCTCAGCTTTGCTGAGAAGAGAGCTTCGCGAAAAAATACAGCCCAAGGCTTCTCAGTCTTCCGCTCACTTGGATGGCACCCCTGGCCCCAGCAATGTCCTCTAAGGTGCAGGTATGGCCTGCCTGTCGCTGTTGCCTCTCTCTTGTCCTGTGCCTGGAACAGTTGCTCTTTCTTTTTCTTCATTCATTTTAATTTTTTCTTTTTTTAAAATTTATTATGTATATAGTGTTCTGGGCACCAGATCTCATTATAGATTGGTGTGAGCCATCACGTGGTTGCTGGGAATTGAACTCAGGACCTCCGGAACAGCAGTCAGGTCTCTTAACCTCTGAGCCATCTCTCCAGCCCCTCATTTTATTTCTTGACAAGGTCTTGCTGTCCTCAGGGCACCCGTCCCCTCTCATCCTCCCGAGAACCTAGCTCATAAAACATCTGCCATTCTTTTTGTCCTGCCATGGTTTGGAAACCCACAGTTTTTGTCTCAAGTCAGGAAGTTGAGAAAGAGGCTGGCCATCTTGGAAGCTCACCACCTTTATTACATAGCCGTGGTCCCTCTCCCTATCCGGAGGCCTACCAGGGAGGCTGACTCCTCAGTTCTCTGACGAAATTAGTTTAAGGAAGAAAGGGTTTACGCAGCTCACAATCCCAGGTTCTAGTTTATCATCTGGAGAAGTCACGGGCACGGGAGCTGGAAGCAGCTGGACATCACGTCCACCGGCAGCAGGGAGCAATGAGTGTCTGCATAGAGGCCCTCTCTACATTCCCAAGCCCAGGGAATGGTGCCACCCACAGTGGCTAGGACTTTTACATCAATCATTCAATCAAGACATCCCTCACAAACATTCTCAGGTGATTCTAGGTCAGCGTCTCCCAACCTGTGGATTGCGACCTCTTTGGAAGTCACCCAAGACCATGGGAAAGCAGAGATATTTACATTAACAGTAGCAACATTACAGTTATGAAGTAGCAACAAAATAGTTTTATGGCTGGAGGTCACCACAACATGCGGAACCGTACTAAAGGGTCACAGCATTAAGAAGATCGAGAACCACTGCTCTAGATTGTGCCGTGTTGAGAATTTGTCACCCAGCTCCAGTGTCCCACTGGGCACATTCATTGGTTTATTCTCTAGGGGACAGGACCCAAGCCTGTGTGCTTAGTACCTTGGTGAGATCCTCCAGCCCTAGGTGCTTGGTTATTGTCCCAATTCAAGTATCAATGAACGAATACTTTCTTGCAGTCCAGAGCACAGGTGTGTCCCCAGGGAATTCCCCCCCCCCCCCCGCCCCCGCACCGTTCCTACGTTCATAGGAAGTAGGCTAAGATAGGTTCGCTCTTGCGCGCCCGGAGCGGAGGCTGGAATTCGATCTTAGATCCGTGATTTTAATCTTGACTTCCAGGCTCTGTCCTCAGTTGCCCCTAAGGAACCAAAGCTGGGTTTGAAAAGCCCCTTAACAACCCACGCAAATTGAAGTCCCGAAATCCACCAGCAGGTGTCGCCAGAATTCCCTGGCCAGAGTCAGACCAGAAAGCCCTAGGGCAAATACAACCGACGTCTGTACTGTGTGTTTGGGGGAGGGGGGCTTTCCCAGGCCGCCTGCAAGATGTTGCACGTCAAACAAAGCTGCAGCTGCATCTTTGCATCTTTGTTCACAGACTAGAAACAGAATCTCAAAGAGTAAAAGCCACCCTTAAATTTATTAGATTACACTGTTTCAAAAACTGTTTGACAGCTAAGGAAAGTAGGGCCCAGAGAGGGCAGAAGGTTAGTCAAGGACACACAGCAAGCTAATAGGCCAGACACCTAAGAACTGCTTCTCTGTAACCGTGAATTTCCTCTGCGTGAGGGCTTTGCCGCCTGCCCCCACCCCCGCACCCAGCGCGCTCCCAAACTGCAGCTAAACTGCAGTAGTCTGCAGCTGGGAGGGGCGGAGCCTCCACTCCTGTTCAGCAGGCAGAGGAAAAAGACCTAGAATGCAGTGGACTTTTGCTTTCAGGGACCCACTCTCTTTCTGTCTTTTGTGCAATTGGAAATTTCCATCTCATGGTCCAAAGTGGCTGCTCTAGTTCCTGCTATTATATTTATATTCTAGTGTGAGGGAAGCAAAAGAAAAAAAAAGGAATTAGCCTCCTGATAAACTCATGTGTGCACACACCATTCAAGAATGAGAATCTGGCAGTGGTGGGGGTGCACCCCTTTAATCCCAATACTTGGCAGAAGGATGTCTGTGAGTTCAAGGCCAGCCTGGTCTGGTCTATAGAGGAGTTCCAAGACAGGGCAATTCAGAGAAACCCTGTCTCCAAAAACAACAAACGGGACGAAGCTAAGCCAAGCATCGTAGCCACTGATTTACAGAGCAGGACAGGCTGCCGTAGACTCAGGGAAGATGGCTGTAGTCGGGACTTTTCTTTGGGCCATCAACCAGCTCCCAAATAAAGAAACAGACTTTGTAGTTATGAATGCCTGGCCTTAGCTTAGGCTTGTCCCACTTTTAACTTAAGTTAACCTGTTTCTAGTCATCCACATTTTGCCTTAGAGCTTTTTACCTTTCTTTCATTCTGTATGTCCTACTTCCCTGCTTCCTCCATGTCTGTCTGTCTGGCCCCGGGCCTTTCCTTGACATCTTTTTCTTTCTTCCCTCCAGCCTAAATTCCTCCTCCTACTTACTATCCTGCCCGGAAGTCCCACCTATACCTCCTCCCTCGCTATTGGCCATTCAGCCTGAGACAGAGTTTCTCTGTGTAGTTTGGAGCCTGTCCTGAAACTTGATCTGTTCACCAGGCTGACCTGGAACTCACAGAGATCCGCCTGCCTCTGCCTCCCGAGTTCTGGGATTAAAGGCGTGCACCAACAACAACAACTTGCCATTTCAGCTTTTTATTAGACCAATCGGGTGCCTTAGGCAGGCAAGGTAAAACAGCAACACATCTTTATATAATTAAACAAATGCAACACAGCTTTACATAGTTAAACAAATATTCCAAAACAGATGGCACCCATGTCCACTGTCACACGCTGCTGGGAGGGTCTACCATGTGGTCAGTGCTCTAGGAATAGAGCAGCCAGGAGTCTGGGGTGAGTCCTGATCAACCTCCCCAGCTGTGTGTCGGGATTCTGTCAGGGCCATGGAGACAGAGAACGCATGGGCTCGTGTCTGGCACCACAACCCCTCAACAGAAAAGGAATGGGGGTGTTAGAAGTGAAAGTATGTCAGACAGGAGGTGTGCCATGAATTTGGAGCTAGCCTGGACTACAGAGTGAGACCGTGAAAGTGGAGATATTAACTCCCAACTCAGAAAGAGAGAGATGAGTGCACCCAGAAGCCCCAGGGGCAGCTGCCTGGACTGGCCTGAGACCCTGCTATCCCACCCAAGTCCCAGTAACTTTTTTCTTTTTCTTTTTCTTTTCCTTTTTCAGAAATAGAAAAGCCGGGCTGGAGAGATGGCTCAGCGGTTAAGAGCATTGTCTGCTATTCCAGAGGTCCTGAGTTCAATTCCCAGCAACCACATGGTGACTCACAACCATCTGTAATGAGGTCAGGTGCCCTCTTTTGGCCTGAAGGCATATATTGTATACTAAATAAATAAATAAATATTAAAAAAAAGAAATAGAAAAGCCATCCCCAAGGGCATACGGAATGTCAAGGGATACCACGCAGCTTCTTCAACCTTGAAAAAGAAGAGAAAAGCCAGATAGGGGAATGACATGCTGTGGTGATGGCCCTTGGGAGGCAGGGGCACGAAGATCACTAGACCTTTCAGAATGAGACCCTGCCAAAAAACGAAAAAAGGAGGAGGGAGAAGCCAGGTGATGGAGGCACACAATTTAATCCCAACACTCAAGAGATTGGGGCAGGTAGATCTCTGTCAGTTCGAGGCCAGCCTGGTCTACAGAGTGAATTCCAGGATAGCCAGGGCTACACAGAGAAACCCTGTCTTGAAAAAAATAAAACCAGGGGGAAAAAAAGAGGCGGGGAGAGGAGGAGAGAAGGAGGAGGAAGGAGAGCGAGGCTGCACGGGTCAAGCACCCTAAATTCAAAACTGGCATGAAAGAGGCAGGAGTGGTGTCACAGGCTGAAGGAGGCTCGGGAGTTCAAGGACAGCCGTGGCTAAGTGAGACCCTGTCTCAACACAAAACAAGTGTTGATGTGAACACTGAGCTGGAAGGGATGTGAGGTTCTCTGGGCAGGAAGTACAGGGTAGGGGTTCCTCAAACACTTAAACTGGGCATTCCCCTGCATTCCCCTAAGACTGAGCATTTCTGGTCCCCAAAAGAGTTGAAAACTAGAGGCCTTGACACCCACGTTCACAGCAGCGAAGCTCGGAGGCACCCGGCATCAGCAAAGAGCAGCCTTCACCTAAGCGCAGCCCTTCACCCCCCACCCCCGAGTGAGAGGAGGAGTCGGGGCGGAGCTTCAGTGTGACATGCCCCAGCGCAGGACCCCAGAAGCACGGGCCAGGGCTGTGATTCCTTCCGAGGCGGTGTCCTGGAGGAACGGGATGGGAAGTTGCTCAATGGGGGCCAAGGTGTAAAGGGTGGAAGAGTCAAGTTTAGTGGCGCCTGGTAACAGAAGGGTCATGAGTTCAAGACCAACCTGGCTTATATAACCAGACCCTGTCTCAATAAAAAATAAATTTTTGGAGATGTGTTTAATGTCCTCAAACTTTTTTTCCTAATGGAAACTCCACTCAGTTGGTAGAGAGCGCGCTTAACACACAAGAGGCCCTGGGTTCCGTCCTCAGTACAGCCTGAAACTTCAAAGGCCATGTTCGTAATCCCGTACTTAGATGATCTGAAACACAGAAGGATCAGAAGTTCAGGGTCATCCTCAGAGTTTAGAGAGTTCATCTGGGTTACGTGAGACCCTATCTCTTAAGAAAGAAAGAAAGAAAGAAAGAAAGAAAGAAAGAAAGAAAGAAAGAAAGAAAGAAAGAAAGAAAGAAAAGAAAAGAAAAAGAAAAATCCATTCCTAGCTCCTGCAAGGTAGCTATAACCCTCTGTTTGAAGTTCCAGGGGAGCCGGCGCCATCTTCCGGCCTCCTCAGTCACCAAACACACCCATAATAATGCACTTTACATACATGCAGGCAAGGCTCATTCATATACAGCACAGAAATAAATCTTTAAAAAACCAAACCTGTTAAAATGGTTAAGATGGTAAGCTTTCTGTGTATTTTACCATGGTTTTAGTATTTATTGTTGTTATGATCTCGGTGGTTGTGACAGGGCCTTACATAGTCCAGGCTATCCTCAACCCCATTACTAGCTGAGGATGACCTTGAACTCGGGATCTTCCAGCCTCTGCCTTGCTGGTGTGATAGGTGAGCATCACCACAGTTATGGAGGTGGAACCCAGGACTAGGACTCTACCAACTGAGCCGCATCCCCTGCCCCATAGGCGCACAGTTTCAAAATGGCAGGGGAAAAGAAATGGTTGGTGTTTCCACCGGAGCCTAAGGCAGAGGCCCTGCCCCCCAAGACCAGGACTTTCCGGGACAGTTCTGTGGATAAAGCTGGTACCCAACCTTTGCTACCAGCTTGACCCGAGGCTAATACACTCTCTCTCTCTCTCTCTCTCTCTCTCTCTCTCTCTCTCTTTCTCCCCCCCCCCTCCCAGTTTAGACAGGTGTCAGCTGCCCAGGGCTCCCAGGGGACTCCTCCTCAGCTGCTGTCAGTGTTGTTTTGAGATCCTGCGTTGCACTTGGAGATGGCGGTGGGGTGCACCTGGAGTGAAATTGCTGTGGTACCGGGCACTGGATGATCACTTTTCCTCTGGGAAAAAAAAATTAAACTCATGAGTAATCCATGGGCTCGAGACTAAGAGGGGGCATGCTTGGTGACATGCAGCCCCATTTCCTGCCTTCCATCCCTCCCTTCTTTCCTTGTTATTTTACTATTATTGGGGGTGGGGCATGAGTATCAGAACGACTTTTGTGAGTCAACTCCTTCCACTGTGGGCTCAATCAAGACAATTAGAATAATTAGAATAAGGAGTGAATAGAACTTGCTGCCAAGGTTCAATTTCCTGGTTTGAAAACCAGATGAGGGGCTGGAGAAATGGCTCAGCGGTTAAGAGCATTGGCTGTTCTTCCTCAGTTCAATTCCCAGCCACCACATGGTGGCTCACAACCATCTATAATGAGATCTAGTGCCCTCTCTGGCCTGCAGGTATACATGCAGACAGGACACTGTATACAGAAAAGAAAAGAAAACAGATGATGAGGGCGGTGGAGAGGAACTGTTAATGATGCCTGTAGGCCAGGGGCCATTGGAAATGACCCACAGAGCACATGGTGGCACGGGACACTCACCAGCACAAACAGCGAGAGTGTCGAGGTCCACGTGAAAATGGGGACCAGCAGGGCATGGTGGCACAGGCCTGTCACCCCTGTACAAGGAAGGCAGAAACAAGAGAATTGCTACCAGTTCGAGTACCTATGTTTGGTCCCTGGGACCAACAAGGTGGAAAAAGAGAGCCCACCAACTCCAGGCAAGTAGTCCTTAGACATTAATAAATGTAAGAAAATCTTAAAAAGAAAGGAGGGGAGAGGTAGAGAGGGGACAAGAAAGAAAACAGATAGTTCTATGGACCAAAAGTCATGCTAGCCAGCCCCTTCTCCTGCAGCTCAGTACCTCTGAGCTGAGATCTGGCAGTCCCCAGCTCCTGGGTCAAAGGGCAACTTCAACTCCACTGCCTCAGCCAAGGAGGAATAAGGAGCGATTCCTGGAAGCTTCTGTTTGACTTGCCTGGGTCAACAAAGGGAGGAAGTGAGACCGGGAGACAGCTCAGCTGGGCTCAAAAGCGACTGATCAGTAGCAGGTGCAGCGGTGGGTCCAGCCATCAGGACAGAGGCCACATATAGAACTGAGAACCTTGGCCATCCAAACTCCACCACAGCCTCAGGAGGGAAAATGGGAAGATGCCCCATGCTGGCATCATAGGTGTGTTCCACTTTACCTGGTCTCTGTGGTCCATGGGACCAGATCCAGGGCTTGGTACATATTAGGCAAGGATTCTATCCACAGAACCACATACCCAGTCCTGTGGTAGCGTGGTGTGACATAGACGTCACCCTAGCAGTGGGGGTAAAGGACATGCTGAGTGTGCGTGCTGGGAGGACCTGTAGGTACCTGGGACTTTATCTCAGTTGTGCCATAAATCTTAAATTGCTCAATAAACATAAAGTCTGGGGCTCATAAGATGGCTCAGTAGGTAAAGGTGCTTGCTGCTAAGGCCAGCAGCCTGAGCTTGACGCTCAGAACCCACATGATACAAGGAGAGATTCAGCTCTTCCAGGATGTCCCCTGACTTCCACATACCATAGTTTATACACACACGTGCGCGCGCACACACACACACATACACACACACACAAAGTATTGAAAGTATCTTTTAAAAGTGGGAGGTGTCCAGAGGTAGGATAGAAGGTCATTGAGGCCTTGAATACCAGGGGAGACTTGTGGGTCTGTGGGTCAGGGGTAACAGATGGGCTGGTAAGAGGAAGCGCATGGTGCCTCTGCAGATGGAAGGTTCTTCCGAAAGCTCAGCTCCAACCTTTCCCGCACAGCTCCTTTGCTGAGTCCAGATTCCTGTGCGTGGCATCCAATTCACCTGTGAATGTTACCCCACTTCTCAGTGAGCAGCCTGAGGAGCCGCATCTCTCATTTCACGGGTGGAAACCAGAGACAGTCTCGTGCCCAGAGCCACCTGCTTCAAGACGCCAAGCCTCCACAGTGGCGCCTTCTGCCAGCCTCCCTGCCCCTGGCCTTTGCTCTCACAGTAGGTGCATGAGTCCACCACAGCCGGTCACTCGTTATGAACACAGCCCAGAGTCACATGGAAAGGGAGAGAGAGCCGCCATCTGTGGTTCCCGCTTGCCCGCCTCAAAGACAGGTTGTGTCCTGGAAGTCGGATATAAAATAAACCCTTTCCTGCCCAAGTTGCTTTTGGTCATAGAGTTTATCACAGCAACAGATGCCAATCAGAGCAAGCAGGGTATTGAACCTGACCATGTGGTTTTGGGGAGAAGTGAGGAAAGGTTTTGGAGGTTTGGGCTGGAAACGCCGCCGTTGAGCGCTTAGCATTTATGAGCTGTCTGTGGAAGAACTCTGAGAGCAAAGCAGACAGTGGAGGGCTGGCTTGTGAAGGTTCAGGAAACGTGCCAGTCAAAGCCTGGGTCATTCATTTGACATGTAGAATTAGGAATCCATGGGAGTAAAACCTCCACTTCCCTGGTACACTTGATGCTGGTCAAGTGGGGCACGCAGTGAGCAACGATTAAGAGGAGACCAGCATCGTAGCCGCGAAATCTTCTGGGAAGTGTTTCCCCAGAGTCGGCACCCAGAAGCTGAGGTCCAGAAGGGGCCAAGGCTGCATCTCAAGATGGATGCATCTCAGCCAAACTTGGCAATGTGTGGGAGTCTCCGACATGTGATGACTTTGAAGACATGAAGAAGTCACAGAGAACAACAGGGACTTGGCACTATGTGGCAGAATTAGAGCCTCACAGAGGAGGGGCCAGGTGGCCATGGTGAAGGTGTAACCTCAGTTGCAGTGGGGATCCCAGGATTGAAGGATTCGTAAAGCAAAGCTGAGACTTGGCACCATGTAGCGGGGTGGAGTCC
Source organism: Alexandromys fortis (assembly GCF_014885135.2). Classification (NCBI taxonomy): domain Eukaryota; kingdom Metazoa; phylum Chordata; class Mammalia; order Rodentia; family Cricetidae; genus Alexandromys; species Alexandromys fortis. Next base: position 386,258 of record NW_026068060.1, on the reverse strand, counting down.
CTGTGGATGGGTCTGGAGGCCACTGGTATCGGCAAAGCCTCACTCACAGTGAAGAGCCCAGGATATTGGAAGAGCAAAGACCATGACAGACAGTGAGAGGTGTGGAGTGGAGCTGACCCAAGCCTGGGGGACAGGGTGGGTACCGTGGATGGCAAAACCAGAGAAGTAAACGGTCCCAGCTTTTCAGAGCACAGAAGATCACAAATGAGCCCCAGATGTCAGACACTGAGCTACAGAATCTGAATTTACACTATTTTCATCTGGTTTTGCTTTGGTTTACTTGATCCTATGGCTCGGTTGTTTGAGAAAGAAAAATACGTAACTTATTTTTTACTTTACAGGAGCCCGTAGTTAAGAGGCTCTGGGATTTTAAAGAAACATTGGGCTTTTAAATAGTTGGAATGTTTTATCTAATATTTTTATTGATAATTTCATGCAATGTTGTTTGTTTTCTGAGAGAGGTTCTCACTGAGTAAGTAGCTCTGACTGGCCTTGAACTTGCTATGTGGATCAGGATGGCTTCAAACTCACAGAGATCTGCCTGCCTCTGCCTCCTGGGTGCTGCGGTTATTATACCTGGATCATACAATGTGTGTGAGCTCTCTAACTCCTCACAGACCCACTCCAATCACTGGGATTTTTTTAATATTGGGATATTTAGAAGTTGGACTGTTTACATTATATTTACATGAGATCTTGAGGCCAATCAAGGAAAGGTTATGTGTGACAGTGATGTGTGTGTGAGTCAAGTTGACAAGGGGTGGGCTGATCTGGTCAGTTTTTATAGTTAACATTACCCAGAGTGACCTGGGAAGGGGGACAAGGCAGTGAGCAGCGTTCCTCCACGGTGCCGGTCTTCAGATGCTTGCCTGCTTGTCTACTTTAAAGATGGGCTGTGACCTGGAAGTTTAAGATGCCAGCAACCTTTTCTTCCCCAGGTTGCTTTTGGTCACAGTGTTTAAACAGAGAAGCAAAAACCAGGACACCACCCCTCCCTCTCCCCCTTAAGTCTTTATAGTTACCAACAATCCTGTGCCAAGGTTCTTTCTGTCCGGAAGGACGCGTTCCTGGTCTTCAGCCACCAGCCTCAGGCCACCACTGAGCACGTGACATGAGCCTAGCGTAACAGAAGGATTAAATTCTGAACATCCGTAATTCATTTACGAGCCACACTGTCAGCAAGGCCCTGGCTGGTGAGAGTATGAACCAGCATCCCAGTCCAGGAGTGGTTTCTTCCTCGCTACCAGGTTGATTGACAACACCAGTCAAAATGGTCAAGGATTAACTTTTGTCTGAGTAATGCCATGTCCCACGAGTGTCCCATGGATCTACCTGTGCATGCAAAAATGGTATTATGCATGAAGCTTATGATGTGCAAAGAGGAAGCAACACAGTGACGTCTAAAACACAGCAAACGAAAGGAAAAACAGAGATAAACCCGACTCCATCCAAAGTCAGATTTTCAAAAATAAAAGTCAAATTTTCTGCATATAAAAGGGTACTATAAAGAAAGTAAAGAGCTGGAGAAATGGCTCAGTGGCTAAGAGCACTGGCTGCCCTTCCAGAGGTCCTGAATTCAATTCCCAGCAACCATATGATGGCTCATGGCCATCTATAATGGGATCTGATGCCCTCTTCTGTCATGCCAGCATACATGCAAATAGAGCACTCATATACATAGATAAATAAGTCTTTTTTTAATGTATGGCCTCTTTATAGAAGAAAAAGAAGAAGAAGAAGAAGAAGAAGGAGGAGGAGGAGGAGGAGGAGGAGGAGGAGGAGGAGGAAGAAGAAGAAGAAGAAGAAGAAGAAGAAGAAGAAGAAGAAGAAGAAGA
>NW_026068060.1:310500-383669 GCF_014885135.2 Alexandromys fortis | reverse complement strand
CGAGACAGGGTTTCTCTGTGGCTTTGGAGCCTGTCCTGGAACTAGCTCTGTAGACCAGGCTGGTCTCGAACTCACAGAGATCCACCTGCCTCTGCCTCCCGAGTGCTGGGATTAAAGGCGTGCGCCACCACCGCCCGGCTCTGCCACTTGTTCTTACGTTGTTCCTTTTCTGTTCTGTTCCGCTGCCCCGATGCTTTCTTCTCCTCCTTCCCAGCTGTCCTCGTTCTCCTTCTTCCCTGATGCTTCCCTTCTACTCCTTATTCATCTCTCTTATTTCTCTCTTACACCCTTTATACCTCCTAATACAAAGATTTCTATGCAAGGAAAGAGAACCTCACACCACAAGTTATATATTTCCCAAAAACAAACTGAAATCTTTACATCAGAAGAAATCACACATGATCCCAAGTTACAGGCTTCCTCAGAAGGCCACAAGTAGTTAAACGTTTTTCTTTGTATTAATTTTCTCACCAAAACATCTTCACCCCAAAGTAATGATTCTTTTATCATCAATTAACTGACTTTTAAGCAAACTGAGTATATCTCAGTCGGCTCCTTTGCACTGGCAGGCAGCTGGTTTTGGCTACAGTGTAGCAGATTTTTATTTTATAAAATACTTTGAAAAAGTGGTCAGCTAACCACTTATTTTTCTTTACACACAATAGTGTCATCTAGTTTCCTTACACAGCTGTGGTTTTTCAAAGTGCATACTGGAGCCTGAGTGTAATTCTGTAAGCTACACGACCGAGGGACTCAGGCCTAACCTTGGGTGTGGGGACGTAATTGTTTTCTTTGATCATTTGCCTGTTTTCCACAGGCAGAATTCGTGGGTCTATGATGCATGAAACTTCCATGTTATTTTTATCTTCTGTAAATCTCACATTTAACAAAAAGGAAGGCAACTTCTAGCCTATTTTTTCCTTTTTTTTTTTTTTTGTATCTCCTATTGGAGCAATCGGCAGAGTAACCTAAACTATTTCCGTAATCATCTTTATTATTTTAACCACCTATATCTTTTAAGCTAACTGAGAAAGTCCAAATAAATCACAAATCTAACTAATCATCATCGTTCTTATAAAAATCATCTTCATTATGATCTGCAAGTAAATTGCCCAGAGAGGAGTGGGATTGTCTCAAAAAGCAATCACTATACTAGACACAGGGAGATCTTTCATATAGTAATCGCACCTTCCAAATACAGCAGGACAAGGCAGTAGGAAGCAGGGGGAAGCAAAGTGTGTCCTGGAGACAATCCTCCCGGCCTTTGCCTCTCCAGGATGTGCCTACAGCGGCTTTCTTATCCTCCGGGCTGTATTTCATAAGCTCCATTGCTGACGGCAGCTCCTCTGACCTGGCCACCGGCAGATTACCATAAGTTAGAGGCAATCTTGGGCTACACAGTGAGATCCTGTCTCACAAACAGAAAAGGCTGGGAGGGTGGAACATGCCTATTATCCTAACACTTGGATGTAGAGACAGGTGTGTCAAGAGTTCAAGATCATCTTCAGCTAAATAGCGAGTTTGAGGCTCCTGGGATACATGGACCCTGTTTCGAAGAAGAAATGAATAAATAAATGGTATGTAATTCATTGTTATGCAAGCCAGTCTGTCTATCTGTCAGGAAGCCTTCTGTGGCTGATAGGACAGGTTAAAACCAAGGATTCAAGAACAGAATATTCCATTTCTTTATATTAAAAAGGGAAGGACAATAAGAATATGTGCTCATGGGGCTGGAGAGATGGCTCAGGGGGTAAGAGTACTTGATGTAGAAGTATTGGGACCTGAGTTCATATCCCAGCACCCACATAGAAATAAAAAACTGGGGACAGGAGGGCGGCATGAACATGTCTGTAAACCCAGCAATGTTGGAGCCAGAGGCAGGAGATCACAGGCTAGTTTCAGGTTCCGTGAGAGATCCTGTCTCAGGGAAATAAGGTGGAAAGGGATTGAGTCCTCTGTTCTCTATATGAGCATGCATGATGTGTACACAACACACACACACACAACGTACATACCCATACATACAGCACACGGCATGTGCTCTCTCTGCGTTTGCACAGAAGCACAGGAAGCATGCAGAAGTCAGGTAAGAAGCATGTGCACAGGTGGAGCTGGAGAGGGAGGTGGCTCAGCTCTGAAGAGCATTTGCTGCTCTTACAGGGGTCATGGCTTTTGTTCGCAGATTAGTGTTGAGAGTGGCTCACAGTCCCCTGTGACTCCAGCTCCAGGAGATCCCAAACCTTCTGGCTTCCAAGGGCATCAGCACACACACACACACACACACACACACACACACATACACACATATCATATATACACACAGACACACACAGATAAAGATAAAATCTGTAATAAACAGAAAAGATGAATGGGCAGGGTGGGGGACAGGATTTCTTGGGAGGGGGAAGTTATACCACTTTGATTTTCAAAGCATGTGGATGACTTACTTTAAAAATTAAAGGCCATGGGGCTGGAGAGATGGCTCAATGGTTAAGAGCATTGCCTGTTCTTCCAGAGGACCCAGGTTCAATTCCCAGCACCCAGCTCAAAACAGTAACGCTGGTTCCTGGGGATCCAACACCCTCACACAGGCATATATGTAGACAGAACACCAGTGCACACAAAATGAAAATAAATTATAAATGAAATTAAAAGCCAGAGTCGACCTTTAATCCCAGCTCTTGGGAGGCAGAGGTAGGCAGATCTCACTGAGTTCAAGGCCAGCCTGATCTACAGAAGTTCCAGGACAGACAAGGCTACAACAGAGAAATGGTGTTTAAAAAAAAAACAAAAAAATATTAAGAGCAGGTGGTGTAGTGGTACAGGCCTTTAATTTCAGCACTTGGGAGTTATAGCAGACAGATCTCTGTAAATTCAAGGCCAGCCTGGTCTACAGAGTAAGTTCCAGGACAGCCAGAACTAGAAATGAGACCCTGTCTCAAAGAAATAATTAAGGGCTGATGAGATGGCTCAGTAAGGGATGTAGTTTTTCAAATAGATACATAATTTGTTTTGCTTCATTTGATGGAGGAGCTTGCTATATTGACCTAGAACTCACTATGTAGTCCAGAATCCACCTGCCTCTGGCTCCCACATGCTGGAATTAAAGGTGCATGCCACCAGTGTCCCCAAGTTAATGTAAATCAAATTTTGTCGTTCTGCTGTGCAAAACCCTACTGCTGTTAAGCCTGAGGACCTGAGTTCAGTCCCCAGGACTCATGGTTGAAGGCTCAAGCCTACTCCCAAATGTCACCCTCTGACCTCCACATGGGTACCATGGTACAGTGATATACACACTCCCATGTGTGCACCCAAACACACACACACATACACACACACACACACACACACACACACACACACACAAACTACAGGACAGGACTTCCTCCAGTCAGGCTGTTTCCAGCAAATAACAGAGACTGTGTAGGGCCAGGTAGGGGCTTCCTGAGTTGAAAGAAGGGTGAGACAGTTAGTTCAGGCTTTGTCTGTCTATCAGACACAGGTGCTGGCCACAGGGATCTCCTGACATCAGCGATAATCTGAGACTTCAGCATGCTTGCTAATAGGCACACGGGCAGTTTTGGAGGGTCTGAGACGCAGCACTTACCTAAACAACTCATCAAAAATACCTGACACCCCAAATCTAATTGTGCAGCTAATACATGGTGCCAGGTCACCAGCTTCATCGGAAGTGGCAGGAACTTGGGCTGCAGCCTGTCCTGGACATCCACAAGTGGCTCTTCCTTTGAGGGAGGAGGCATATGAAGGAGACTAGGAAGAAACTGGGAACTGAGTGCGGACAGAGACCACCCAGGGAAGGAGCGTGCGTGTGTGTGTGTGTGTGTGTGTGTGTGTGTGTGTGTGTGTTGGGGGGGGATAGCCTGGGGAGGCTTAAGACTCAGAATGAAGACGGAAGCTTGGAAAGATCCTTCAGATCTCAAGTCTCCTCTACCCGTGGTCCTACAGCCCCCGGGGCAGAGGCTGTTATCATCCTAAAGACTTTTACATAAGTCATAAGCCTGCAGCTCTCTTAATGCGGATGTGCTAAAGACAGGACATTCTGTTAAGTCCAAATTCATTCAACCCCTGTTTTAGCTTCTAACATCTGCCAGCTGTTGGCCCAGGCAGAGCCCTCACGGGGCTTTTCCTGGGAGGGAGACATAACCCATGACAAGCGCTGACAAGCGTGAGGGTGATGTCACAGTGACCAGAGGAGGGGGCACGCCAGCAAGCGGTCATGAGGGGCTTTTCAGAGGCAGTATCACTAGTTACGTTCTGCGACTGGGTCTTGCGATGTAACTCAGGCTGGCCATTTCACTACTCCCGGGTAATGAAATGAAACCTCGTGCGTGCAACGGGTGTGCTGCCGAGCTGAGCAGCTTCCCGGCGAATGCGCGAACCGCGGCTGCTGTGCACACAGCAGGCGCTTCGCGGCGCGCGCAGAAGTCAAGTCGCGGACCACTGCACGGGCGCCTACTCTCTGGCTCTGGCGCAGCACTCCAGCCCACGGGGCGCAGCGGGGACGCGCACACCGGTCCCCCTTTCCGTGCCCAGCTGCGTCCAGCTGCGACCCCGCCCCCGGGCGCCGCGGTTGGCTGCGGGCCGGAAGCCTGCGATTGGCCCGGCGCGGCGAGGGCGCGGGTCCCGATTGGCTGTGACGCGCGGCCCCGCCGAGGCCCCGCCCCGGCCGCCGCGCCCAGTGCCGGCCGGTCATTGGGCGGCGTGATCTCGCCGCGGTTCCGCGGCCGCCGCCGCCGCAAGCAGAGCGCAGCGGGCGGGCCGGGCGACGGGCCATGGCGGGCGCCGAGGACGCGCCGGGCCGGCAGCCGGAGCTGGATGAGGACGAGTCGGCGGAGGGCCGGCGCTGGGGTGCACAGCACGCCGGTGCCCGGGAGCTGGCGGCGCTCTACTCTCCAGGTAGGACGGGCAGCGGGCCTGCGGGCTGATGGGTGCTCGGCGTGGGGCCCGCCCAGGATCGAACCCCAGGCGGTCCGAACGTCCAGACTCCATCCCCTCGGATCCGAATTCCAGCTCATTTGAAGCCTCGAATTCGAACCCAAACCCATCCGGAGCCCACGGATTAGAACCTCAGCCTATTCAAGCCTCACCGTGACCTGAATCCTAACGCGTTCGAGCCCCCCCGGATCCGAACCCCAGCCCACCCGAATTCCGGAGATGCGAACTCCAGCCCATTTGGATGCCCTTGGATCCGAACCCCACGCCATCCGAACCCTGCCCCCATCCCAACCCCAGCTTCTACCTTCTGAGTGGAACTTCGGGGCTTCCAACTAGCAAAGAGCACCTCCAGGTCTAGGGACCCCATCCAGACCCCTTCTTACCCACAGCCGTGAGGCATTTGGGCTGCAGAAACACCCCTAGGTCGAGGAACAGCCTCATTGCACCGGCACATTCGGAGTCATAGCCTCAGGGCACCTTGGGCACGTTAGGAACCCCACCCTGACTTGAGTTGTGTCCCCAGGACCGGTTCCAAGGCTTCCGGTTCTCAGGCAGCCTAGCTTCAGACAGCTCCTCATCCACAGGCCCTGCCCTTAGCCACCTAAACTCACACGACTGCCTAAGTCCCCCTCGGCTCCTCCCCCCACGCTGGTACTCTGCACTTTGTGCGTTTTAGCTGGGGTCCTGGGTTGCAAACTGACCCGCCCCCCAATCTGGGATTATCAGCCCTCCAGTCCAGCCCCGAGGCCCCCAATTTGGATCTCTGCAGAGTATGCCAGGAGCTCTTTCCCCCAATCCCCATCACGGTCCCTGCTTCAGTGGCTGCAGTGAACTTTTCCCTTCCCACTCCCAATGAGACTGTCAGCCCTCACCTCTTTCTGGAAGATTTGGGGCGGTGACTGAGACCCTATTGACTCTGCATCTGGCTCTGTCCTCTCCCACACCCACACACTAGCCCCTCTGGACTTTGCGGGATACCCCTGTTCCCCAGCCGTCCTCAGGCCAGGCTCCCACTCCGGTTTCTTTTCTCCCACCCCTGCTCTTACCCTAACAAGCTCTGGCTCCATCCCGTTCTCCAGCTCCCAGGGAGCCTCGGGAATTTCACCGCCTGCCTGGGTGTCTCCAGGGGTTGGGGAAATGCCTGTGCACTCCAGAGTCAGATGACAGCCTGAGGCCCCTCTGCCAAGGTATCTCCAGGAGTCGGCTTTGTGGTCCGACATTCTGACCTGGGTGGGGCTGAGACTACTTACTCTGTTGGCTTCCTGCCCTGGTCTGCATGGGTTTGATGCTTTTTCAGCTATAAGTGGCATGTGACGTAGGGCCATTTGCTTTTCCTCTTTGGGTCCTAGGTCCCTAAGAGCTGTCCCAGCCTTGAGTTTCCAGTCGCTTGTCTTGGGTGGGTCCTTGGCCCATACCCAAACAGCCAGGGACCTGCTCTCCTTGAGGGCATCTGGTGGCGCTCACAGTGCTTAGTTGCTTCGCTCCCAGCCTTGGTTCCCTTCCTTCTCACACAGGCACAGGTGAAATTTCTCTTCTTTCTGTGTTACCCACTGTAATAACACCCTCTCTGTGGCACTAAGCCTTTTGTACAATAGGCAGTCCCTGTGATTCACCTGGCCCTTTGCCCTTCTCTGAGCTTGGAGCAAGCCTTGTCTTGCTGGTCCCCAGGCCTCTAGCCTGAAGGATTCATAGTGCCTAGGGCTAGACTGTCCCCACAGCCTACTTCCTACTGGCCCCAATTGTTTCCTCTTGCTTTTTCCTGGGGTTACCTCTCACCCCTCCTTCTTGATTCTGGATCATTCCCTGGCTACTGCTCTCAGAAGAATAGCTTTATACAGAGGCCCAGGCTTCAGACAGTGTCTGGGGGCCCCAAACCCTCAGTCAAGGCTTTCTCCCCGGACCTAGAGAAAGGGAAAGACTGGTCAAACTGGTTCCTCCAAGTTCCTCCAGAAGGTCTCCCTGTCTGTCTCAGTCCACTGAGCCCCGTGGCCTTAGAGAGGTGCCTTGACCCCTTTGGACCCGACCTGTAAAATGAGAGAGCAGGCTTGAGCACATGCTGATATGTTTGTCCCGGTCTCTGTTCTCAGCCCTGAAGGCACAGCAGCAGGCAAGACTTGGGTTGGCATTTTGGATGGGGACCCCATTCCCCACATAAGGGGAATGGGGTCCCAAGTGCTGTGAAGCAGAGGCAGCAGGGAACATGTTAGGGACGGGGTGGCACTCAGCCCATAACAGACCTTGCTGAAAGGACGGCCGAAGCCGGGAAGGGCAGGAGGGAAAGGACATTGAGCGTGTGTGAGGTCCAAAGAACAGCGCAGAGGCCCTGAGGTGGGAGTGTGCCTGGCACAGCCGAGGAGCACAATGAGAAGTCCCTGAGTCCCAGAACTGAGTTCTTGAGATTCCTGGGGCTGAAGGTGGTTTGTCGTCTTTTGTCGCTGGGAGTGGCCAGTTCACAAAGATGGCATTTATTGGAGACTGGCTTGTGCAGGCATTTTCCCCACATGCTCTCATGTCCTGAACCCCAGTCCTGTCTGGGGTTAGACTGCTCCCACTACAGTAGAAGGGCTGGCAAGGGTAGGCCGTGCCTCTTTGGCATCTGGCTTTTGGGGAACCTATGGCACCCCAGGACAATTTTGTCCGTGTCTGTGGAAAGACTTAGCACAGGATGGTAGCACTGCCTGCCCCATGTGAGCTACCCCGGCACCAGGACAGAGATGAAGTGGCTGCGTCTCTTGTTTCCTGGTTTTCTCCCTGGCTGCAGAAGTTAATTCCAGGACAGTAGTAGATCCTGTTTGTGGTGTTGGTGGCAGGCACCTGGCCTAGTGCATGTGGGGATCCCCTGAGCAGTATGACCTTCTACCCAGAAGGGAGTGGTCAGGAGTTAGGCAGTAGTCACCACGGCGCCTTGAGGGCTCCATGCGTAGGCTTTAATCCCATGCCGTGTTGCAGCCGCTGAAAGCTTGTGCAGAGTTCCATGCTCACTTTGGATTTCCCAGCAGTGAGCCAAAAGTCAGAGGTTGAAAGGAGCCTGGTGAGCTTGGTGGAGCCTCCCTCCCACCTGCTTGGCCAAGGTGGCAGCTCTCCAGTGCCTGCTGCAACCTGCCGTGTGTGCCACTTCACAAGTGCTCCAGCTGGGAGGATGGCAGGGCCTGAATGGTGTGGGATCCAACTGTCAACCAGCTTGGACAGTTGTGAGTGCCCTTTGCCACGGAAGTGCTTAGGACCCCAAGATAGTGGCCTGTCCTGTGGTCCTGCAGTTGGACCTGGCTTCAGTCCAAAATGGGCCTGCCTGAAGCCATATCACCAAGGCTTGGGGCCTCTGCGACTTAACTGGCCAGGCCTGGTCCCACTGCACTGGGCCGAGCTCTCTCTGTCCCCGCTCAGTCTGTCTGTCTCCCTCTGGGTCTTATCTTTCTATGTCCCTGGATTCTGCTTTCTCATCCCATTTGTCCCCTGTGTCTGGTCCTGTCCTCTCTGTCCTTCTTGTCTGCTCCTAATGGTGCACAGGATCTCCTGATAGTCAGAGGCCAGCGGAAGTGTAGGTTGTTTGGAGCAGGAAGGGGCAGGGGTGCTAAGCTTGCCCTGTGAGGTAGGTGTGCCCTCCTCTTCTCCCAGGTTTCATCCCTACCTCATATAGGCACGCAAGCCAACAGACAGGCACCCAGGCCAGTGGGCAGTCACTGTTGCGTCTTGGCCAAGATTCTCTGACCATGCCACTCTAGGCCAGGAACAGACTTTCGGTGGAGGTTGGAAGACCTGAGTCCTGAGTAAAGCCCCCCTAGGGCCCCCTCAACTCCTTAGCCTGTTGGTAAAATTGGCTATTTTATGGGCCTGCCGGACTGATGACCTAGGCTATGACTTTAGACAATTATTTGGCCTCCCTGGCACTGGGAGGACTGTCCTGGCTTGCACAGGGATGGCGTGAGGTACCCGTAGTTTGTTGACATGTCATACACACTTTTGTAGATCAGAACTGAGGTCCGTCTGCAGCCAAACCCAGGTCCAAAGTGAGATAAGTTAAGGGGAAGTACTCAGATTTCAGGACCATTCTGTCCAACAGGGTGAGAACTAAGCGAGCTCGGGAGCCGGGACAGCCCAGACCTAACAGTTTCCAGGCCCACATCCAACTGTGTACCTCAGTTTCCTTGGCTGGGTCTCACTTAGGGTTCCACAGAGGCTAACCAGACAGCTCTGAAAGCAACTGGGGGACCTGGAACCCATAACTGGAGTGACAACCCTGTGTTCTTAGGGATGACAAGAACTAGGATATATGTGGTTTTAAGTTTAAATCACGTTTTTCAAAAATAAGAGGAAACCTGGCCAGAGGATCCTGATTGCAGCCGCACATGGTTCCCATCAGTGGGCACCAACCCATCGGAATTATCGTCATTGTTTAGTCTAATCCTGGATGTCCGTGACGCTGCCCATCCTCTGCCCGTGGGCATCAGGCAGTGTTGTCATTATCGTCATTGTTTAGTCTAATCCTTGATGTCCGTGACGCTGCCCATCCTCCGCCCGTGGGCATCGGACACTGTCATTATTGTTTTTGTTTTAGTCCAGTCCTTGACTGTGATGCTGCCCAGTTTTCATTCCTCAATCTTTACAGGAAACCAAGCAGGTTGGCAGGGAGAGTCACCTGTCCCTTGTCTCCTCCTGTGTCCTATTCCCCCACCCCTGGGCTTCCTGCCCTGGGCCCTACCCACAAGCAGGAACCGGAAGAGGAAGACAGGCCGCGGCTCTACGCGGGGCTCAGAAATAGCACAGTTGAGAAGGACTGGAAGCCCCAGGCCTGGGTCTGTTCCTGTGATTTCTGGGGGTCTTGCCCTTCCTTGTCCTTGGTGTCCTCTTCTGTATATGGGCAAAGGGCATGTGACCCTTGAGTTCCCCTCCCCCAATGTCAGCCTTTTCTGGGGGCAGCTGCTTTAATTTAAGCTCTGGCTCCAGCAGTCAGGAGTAGCCAGCTGCTGCGTGGACACAGATGGAGCCTAATCTTTGCCTGTGTAGTGTTAAGCGTCAGACTTGAAGGCATGGTTACGGTTTGCGATTAGACTTTGCTTGTTCAACGAGCATTTATTGAACACCAACTGAGTGCTGGGGCCCTGATGAAGGAACTTGAAGTAGCCTGAGTTCACATTCAGGTAGCCCTGGGGGCTGGGGAGGGGGTAGGTGGGGAATGTTAGGGTCACTGATCAGGGGGAGGCAAAGTATAGAGATTTCTAGACTGGTCTACAGAGGCAGAGGGGGAGGGGCAGCAGACCCAGCTTGGGCCTTCTTTAACCCCGTACAGGAGTCTTCATCAGAACAGTGGTGTGGTAGAGAATAAGAGAAGAACACAGGGCAGGGGCTGGCATGCTGAGTGGCCTTGGGCTGCCCTTCACGCGTCTGCTTCTGGGTGGGTTCCTGGATCCTGGTAATTGCTTGGTCAGTGCTAAGCACTGATGGTAAAAGCACCAACGGTGATCACACTGTCAGCATGAGGGTCTCCTCTCCAGCCTCTGGGACCAGCTGCCTGGGAAACAGGCTGAAGGCTTACCACTCACATGGTGTTTTTACTCCTTTGTCAACAGAAAATAGTGTGGTTTATCTGAGGGAGTGCATGGAGAGGCGGTCTCGGTGCCGTGGAGGCTTTCTTCTTTCCAGGTTGTCTTACATTTATTTAGTGTGTACGAGCACGTGTGCCACAGTGAGTGTGTTATGAAGGTCAGAGGACAGCTTGCGGAGTTGGTTCTCCCCGTCATTGTGTGGGTACCAGGGATTGAATTTAGGTCATCGGGCTTGGCAGCAAGTGCCTTTACCTACTGAACCTTCTTGCCAGCTCCTCTTTATGTTTTTGTGTGATGCCAAACATGAGCCTAGGGCCTCAGACATCCTAGAGCTCGGCTCCTGAGCGACGCTTCTATCTCTCATGTCTTCTTCTCTTTTAAAAAACTTTTATACATCAGCAGGTAGTAGCACACACCTGTAATCCCAGCACTCAAGAGGCAGAGTCAGGCTGATCTCTGTGAGTTCAAGGCCAGCCTGGTCTACAGAGCAAGGTCCAGAACAGCCAGGACTACACAGAGAAACCCTGTCTCGAAAAACTGAAAATAAAATATATGCAAACTTTTGCACATATTTCCTTCTTATTTATTGTGTGTGCCGTGTAGTACATGCTGTGGTGGTCAGCAGATGACTTCCAGGGGTCAGTTCACTCCTGTCATGTGTGCCCGATCTCAGGTGACCATACTTGGTGGCAAGCTCCCCAGCCTCTCCTCTTAATGAACCCCATCATCAGCACATTGCTCTCTGCGGCCCCTGGGCATCACAGCGGCCATGAATGGGGCAAGTCTGGCTCATCCCCAGGCCATGGGTACTTCGGTGCTGTCCCCAGTTTTGACATCTCCACCAAAGTCCCAAGGAACGAGAAGCTTGTCTAAACTTGCGAGTCTCTGAACTGTGATTGCATTAAAGTTCACACCCAGATCCTCAGGTCTGTGACTTCTCCGTCACCTGCTGCAGCCTTCTCAGGTGGGAAGGGTCACACTGCTGCCTGGCTGCCGCCATCCAAGTGCCAACCCTGGAACCCTGGGGCCTGATGTCCCCAACACGCATTCTCTGACCCCGCCCCCTATTCTTCTTTGACCCTGAGGCTGATGACCTGTGTCTTGCTTCCTGGAAGCTGGACAGGCTCTGAGCATCCGTGGATTGAGGGATCAGAGCCTGGCCATGGCCTCTACCTTCAGATAGTCACTGACCTGGAAACAGATGGTGCCGGGAAACTTCAGTTAAAATGCAAGATCGTTCACCTTCCTGAAGGGGTTTCCAAAAAACCCGGTCCTGTCTACAAAGAACTGGCACTTGCAGGCCCAGCCTTGGGCATGGACCCTGTGCACAGTGTCCTGCTTTTGCAAAAGCCCTTTTTCTGGACCGCAGTGGTGCTGTCTGTGAAATGGGTGGGGGGGAGTGTTTGGCACAGTGTACTCCGTCACCTCCCTCGGTCCCTCCTCTCCCCACAGGCAAGCGTCTCCAGGAGTGGTGCTCTGTGATCCTCTGCTTCAGCCTCATCGCCCACAACTTGGTTCACCTCCTGCTGCTGGCCCGCTGGGAGCACACGCCCCTCGTCATCCTGGGTGTTGGTGAGTGCCAGGGGCCTTTGTGCGAGTGCGCGCGCGCGTGCGTGCGTGCGTGCGTGCGTGTGTGTGTGTGTGTGTGTGCGCTTGTGTATGCACCCAGTGCTCAGGGTGGCCTTGTATCAAGGACAAGCTATGGGACTCCCCACTTGCTCTTCTTAGAGGCGACGATGGCCCTTCCATTTCACAGCCCCAGCCTCAGCATTCCCCACCTGTATTGTTCAGCCACCCCGGCCACACTCTCAACATCCCCCTCCCCCACTGTCCCCAGTTACCTCAGGACCCTTGTTTGTACAAGCTGCTCGCTGTGCCTGGAGCCCTTCTCTGGACCCCACACATTTAACCCCCAAGGTCTACCGAGAGGCCACATGCTTAGGCCCTCCGCGGTGGCCCCTCAAAAACAGCCCTGACTACGGTGGTGCAGGCCTTTAATCTCAATATGTGGTAGGCTGGGGAAGAGCTCTGGAGATCCAGGCCAGCCAGGGTTACACAGTGAGACCCTGCTCAGGAATCAGAGTGTGTTTTCTGCTGCATCCACTGCTGCATCCCCCACCTCAGACACAAGGTCTGGTACGGGACAGGTGCCCAGAATTCAGTGAGTGTGGAACGAGGCACTGTGTACTAGAAGTGCCGGGTGTTCCCCTGGCCAGGCATAGGGGCTGATACTCTCCCTCTTGATGAGAAACTGGAGGCTCAGAGGAGGGCCTGCAAAGATCTGTAATGTCCTTCCGCTGATGTCCTCATGGCTGCAGCGTCCAACTGCATTCCTGGTTGCAGCTGACTCAGTGTCCTTCCTTTCCAGTCTTCTGCCCTCTTGCTCAGTGTGTGTCCTCTTCCTTTGCTGAACTCTGGGGCTGGCCAAGGGGCCATGGTACCCTTGGTACTTCCTGGCCCTCCCTGTGGTTTTGATTCTACAATCTCACTGTAAGCATTCTGGTTTCCTTAGCCAGTAGTGTACAGGCCCGCTAATCAAGCCGTCACTCAGTCTGGGGCAGAGCTTAGCCCTCTCTGCGCTGGGGCGCTCAGGTCCCACCTGCAGGAGTCCCCTAACCCCGGAGTTGGGTGACTACAACCTTGGCTGGGCTGACTACTGCAGGAGTCATGAACTTTGAGGCTGTGGCACTGTGGCCTCCTGGGATTGTAGGGAAGCCAGGAGGATTCAGCTGTGCTGAGAGGGCTACTGCCTGGGAAGAGGTCGGGAGGCAGCATTGCTTGCTAAACCACTGACCAAGGCTACCTCGGCCACTGCTCGGGTTGACAGGAGATAGTCTGTGAGCACCCGAGTTGGCCACTTCCCTGGTAACTGTTGCCACTATTCCTAGTAGCAGTATTGTACAGAGGATTCCAGCATTGGCCTCTGCCCGCTGGCCCTTACCTAGACTCTAGCCACACCCTGACTGAGGGTGGGTGGACACCCTGTATGTAGTAGGCCTGGCTGTGTGTTGTAAGGCAGGTCGCGGCCTCCCTTTCCCTGCTTGGGACCTGGGTTCCACAACTCCTGGCCCCATCTTCACACCCGAGGTGGCCAGTTCTCCTATTGCAAGGGCTTCTGGGTCTGATAAGGGTGAGTAATCCCCTGATAGTGGTGTTTGCATAATCCTCAATCGATTTAAATAGCCGCCCTGATTTGTCTGTTAACACGCGGGTAGCTGCCGAGGGCACTGTGCCAGCTTGTTCCTGTCTCTTCAGCGGTTCCCAATGCCCCAGGCAACCCTGGGGATCAGAACTCAAACTGAAAGGCTTGGTGTAAGCTGGCTTTCTGTGGTGCAGTGCCTGACAGCTGACAAGATAAGGTCGTGGTTGCCACTATAGCCTGAGGGAAGGAGAGGCAAGAGGAAGCCTGTGTCTGAGGTAGAACAGCAAGTACAAGGGTCCTGAGGCCTGTGTGAACCAAAGAGGCCTGGTGGCAGGCCACTGAGGTGGATGGAGAGGTGGGTGGATGGGCTGGTGGTGCAGGACCTTGGAAGCCATGGTCTGGATGGTGGGTTTGTCTTGAGTGCTGTGGGCAGTCGCTGGTAAATTTCCCATGGGGAGAGGATTTCTGATGCTGGGAGCCAAGGAGCAGATAGTGATGGGTTTCCCAAACTCAGAGGAGTTGTGCAGTTGAGTTATATGCACAGTCAGGCTGCTGTGCAGTGAGTGGTGAGGTCAGGGATGAATTCTAGGTTCAGCCCAAGACATGAGCGGGTGCCACAGGAGAAACAAGAGTAGCCTGGGGGAGACCTTGGCTGGAGAGCGGGAGTGGGTGCAGGGCAGAGGGAGGGGCATGGGAGAACTGAGAGGCGGCAGGCGCAGAGAAGGCCACCACCAGAGGCGGCAGTGTAGCAGAGGGACACTGGTGGCTGTGACAAGGACAGTGGGAGGTGACTGAAGGATGAGCTGCCGTTCCCCTAGGGAGAGCACAGCACGCTGGGAGCTGCAGTGGGTCCTGGAAGGAGCTGCTTGGTGGTGGTGAAGGGCACACATCAGCACTGAGGTCAGGAGGTCACGCTGCTGAGCCTTCTGGATTTAACTGAGCCTAGGTGATGTAGACTTTCAGGGTCTGTCTGCCTAGTCTGTCGGTCTCACCTCCACCCAGCCTTCACGCTGTCACTGGATAGAGCCATCCTTGTGCCCTTCCCAGTGTCTCCAGGGAAGGGTGGTGACCAGGCCAAAGCTGCTCCCTGGGCGAGCGAGCCGCCAGCCACCACCAGGGTGGGAACAAAGAGACTTCTGTATGCCTGTGTTTGCCACCCTGCCCCCATTAAAGGAGCCTCATGGGCAACTGAGTGGCCTGGAGTGGGTGCCCTAGAAATAGCCACCAGGCCCCAGGAATTGAGAGCCATTTCCTCCCTCACAGGGTGGGAAGGGATACTCTTACCCCGATTGTTCCTGACAGCAGTCCAGAGCATGTCCCCTCATCCGACAGATGAAAACACAGCTCACACAGGGATGAAGGCTCAGGCTACAGAGAGCTTGTGGCGGAGCCCAGCGCTCTGCACCTTGCACCTGTTTGGCTAGCTTAGGTAAGGGACATGAGTCCTGTGTGACTTCCATTTCCCAGACCTGGTTGTAAGGTTAAGTGTGAGCCTCTTGCCCCTCCACGGGTGACCTTGGACAGTCCATCCCTGCCAGCTTCAGCCTCTGTCATCCTCTGGCAGGTCGGGTGTGATGGCGCCTATCACTGGACGTGAAGGGAGAGTATCCTGTTTTACTAGATGGTTCTCTTTGCTTTTGAGACAGGGTCACGTAGCCCAGGCTGGACCGTGAACTCCTGACCTCCCTGCTTTCCCTTCAGAATTCTGGCATTAATTGGTGACTGTTTCTATGGTATTGGGATCAACCCATGGGAATCCAGGGCTTCTTGCCTGTGAGATAAATAGGCTGCCAGCTGAGCTACAGCCCACAGTCAGTTAGATTTGCAGGGATATGGTAGAAGGAAGCACTTGTGCCCATTAGCGCCCAGAGGGCCTGCTTTGTACCTATACTCTACCCGTGATTGTGTGCCTTTAGTTTCTTAGCCAGTGTCCCTTTCCTGTCCTAGGGTCCCATCTAAGGATACAAAAGTCTGGTTTCTTGTCACAGCCTTAATTTAGGACCACTGTGCTGTGGTAGTTTCTTAGCCGTAACCCAGCCTAGCTTTGAAGTCTGTGTAGCCCAGGCTGGATTTGAACTCCTGGTCCTCCAGCCTGAGCCTCCTGCATGAGGGTTCCAGAGGTGTACCACTACACCTGGCCTCTTGCTTTACTTTTAGCAGGGGTGAAACTCTGAACTCGGCCTTTGAGCATGCTGGGCAAGAGGCCTGCCTTCCCCTGACTCTGTACCAACGATCTTGGCTGATTCAGAGTGACCTAGGGTGACTCAGAGTGACCTAGGGTGACTCGGGGTCTGAGACAGCAGGGCTCTCGTGGGTCATTTTAGCATAGGCAGAATAGGTCAGTGTGGCTCGCCACTGTGAGGTTACTTTGCCCTGCTCAAGGGGATACCTTCTGGGTTATTCCCATGTCACTCTTTCCCCTTTCGGGTAGGCAGTCTCACAGCCCAGACTCAAGTTCAGGTGAGGCCCACACACCTTGACAGAGCTGGTTATGAGAGACACCTCCAGAGACCACCCTGTCCTGACTTTCTCCTCATTGCTCTGTCACATTCTGATCACAGAGGATTAACTGCCAAGGACAGTTAAGGGGAAGGAGCTTAGCCACTGGGACCTGGCCTTGGCCCACAGGGATTAACGAAGGGGAACGTGGAAGTCTGTGGTGTGCCCTGGTTTAAACTCAGAAGTGTCAGCCACAAAAAAGAAAGGCAAGGGGGGCAAAAGTCATTTTTTGAGATGTCATACTTAATTTTATTCCCAGCACTTGGGAGGCAGAGACAGGAGGATTTCTGAGTTTGAACCTAGCTTGGTCTACGAAACAAGTTCTAGGCTAGCCAAGTAGTGAGACCCTGTCTCAAAAAAAAGTGTCAAGTGGCAGCGCACGCCTTTAATTCCAGCTCTCAGGAGGCAGAGGCAGGCAGATCTCTGTGAGTTCGAGGACAGCCAGGGCTACACAGAGAAATCCTGTCTTGAAAAACTTTAAACAAAGAAAGAGGGATGGCGCGGCAGTTAAAGGCTAGGCTCACAACCAAAAATATAAGAAAGAAAAGTGTCAGGCTGGGCAGTGGTGGCGCAGGCCTTTAATCCCAGCAGTTGGGAGGCAGAGGCAGGCAGATCTCTGTGAGTTCGAGACCAGCCTGGTCTACAAGAGCTAGTTCCAGGACAGGCTCCAAAGCTACAGAGAAACCCTATCTCGAAAAACCAAAGGAAAAAGAAAAGAAAAGAAAGTGTCAGTCTAGAAGCTGGATAGATGGCTCAGTGGATAAAGTGAGCACTTGTGTGCAAGTGTGAGGATCAGAGTTCAAATCCCAGCACCCAAATGAAATGGAAGTGGGATCCCCAGAGCAAGATGGCTTTGTACTCAGCCAGAGGTCCCACCCTAGTAAGTAGAGAGCCATGTAGGACTCCCAGGGCCAGTGCCTGTCTGGATGTGATTACCCAGCTGTCATCCTCAAAAACACAATGTCCCTGCCATCTTCACCTAAAGGAATGAGGGACTCTTTGAGCACACAGTCTTCTCCACGAATGAGCATGCAGCTAGGGCTCAGTAGTAGTCCAGGGGAGGGCTCTGCGTTCACCCAGAGGAGGGGACAGTACTCAGCAGCAAAAAGGGAAATGGTCAATGCATGTGACACACGATGACTCCAGAAGAGCTATCCCAGCGAAGCAAGTGAAACCCAAAATACTTGCAAACAAGCTGCTGCGGGAATACCCTACCCCGCACCCCGTGCGCTGACACACACTGCTGCGGGAATACCATACCCCCCACCCCGTGCGCTGACACACACTGCTGCAGGATACCATACCCCTCACCCCCATGCGCTGACACACATTGCTGTGACTGCCCTGTGATGCTGACAGAGTTGAGCCATGGCAACAGAGACTGTAGTCGCAGGACTGCCAGCCTTCGTGCCTACCCCTCAGACTCCCCATGGGGCAGAGTTCACGTGGGGACATGTGTGGTCAGAGGTGCATCCTCGTGAGGAGGCCTTGAACCACATAGGCCTGCACCGCAGTGTGTGCAGAGTGGTGCAGTTACAACCAGATGTGAGCCACCGCTGGGGGAGGGGTTGTTGCATCCGCACTCTGATCCCCACATCCAGGACAAGAAGCCTGTGCTCTGGCTCCCTGCCACGCCACACCCACAAGCGGCCAGTGTTCCCCATGCCCATTTGTCCTGCCCGCGGTGTTTACATCTTTCACTGACTAAATGACACTGGGACAGGCCTTTGGAGAGACTCCACAGTTGCTCTCACGAAGCAAGTAAGGATGCTGAGCCCAAAGGAGGCAAAAGGCACAGCAAAGTGTTAGAGGTAGGACCCCCAACGTTCCTTTGCTCGAAGGTAATTTATCTATACCATTTGTAGTGGTTTGAATAAAAATGGCCCCAATAGGTCCATAAGGAGTGACTCTATTAGTAGGTGTGGCCTTGTGGAGTAGGTGTGGCTTTGCTGGAGGAGGTGTGTCACTAGGGGGTGGGTTTTGGTGTCTCAAATGCTCAGCTATGCTAGGCCCAGTGCGGCAGTCTCTTCCTCTTGCCTGTGGATCCAGATGTAAAACGCTCCTCTACCTCTCCAGCCCCAAGTCCAGCTCCTGCATGCTACCGTGCTTCCTGCCATGATGGTAACGGACTAAGCTCTGGACTGTGAGCCAGCCCCAGTGAAATGCTTTCCTATAGAAGAGTTGCCGTGGTCACGGTGTCTCTTCACAGCCATGGAAAACCTTAACCAGACTGGGGTATTGCTGTGATAGGCCAGACCGTGATTTTGTTTGGAGGAATGTGGACTTTGGGACTTGCGGTTAGGAAAGCAGAGGAATGCTCTAAGAGCTGCTTCCTAGGCCGTGCTAGTAGGAGCATGGAAGACAGATGCTGAAGATGATTTGAACTGGGGGGACCTGGCTCAAAGCTTTTAGAGAGAATATTTGTATGTGGCCTAGAGACCATTCTTGGGATATTTTAATGAAGAATGTGGCTGCCTTTTGCCATTATCCGAAAAGTCTGCCATAGGCTAAAGTGAAGAGTTTTGGATTAATCGCATTGGCAGAGGAAATCTCAAAATAGACTCTGTGGTGAGGTTATTGGTGGTAACTCTAGTGAGGATTTATAATAAAACAAAAGGAACAAGATAAGCAAGGAGAAAGGGACCCCAGAAGTTAGAATGGAGCTAAGTCCTGTGTTCAAGTAGTTAAACAGATTAAAGAAAAACCTGCTGTTAAATGGAAGAAAGTTAATGGTGACCCAGGGTAAGACCCCACCCAGCTAAGCTTCCTCTTGTGAAAGGAACTAAAGAAAAGTTTAGGGCTGGGTGAGGTGGTAGCCGACTTCTGTCCCAGGACTCTGGCAGCTTGAAGCCAGTGTGGTCTACAAAGCAAGTTCAAGGAAAACAGAAAGCTGGTGAAGATGTGATTGAACAAGGGAGCAAAGGAAAATCCCAAAGGATTGAATCCGTTAGGATAAAAGCTAGGTCAAGGAGGTGGGACGGATACTTGTTTGCCGATGTAGTCCAGACTAGCCTCAAACTCTGGATCCTCCTGCCTCAGCCTCCCAAGTGCTGGGATTCTAGGCAGCTCAGCTGGTGCCCTTACTAATACAAGGCCAGGAAGGCAGCTCTGCAGCCTCACCACAACAGAGTGGGCTTTGCTGTGTGGGCTGCCGTGGGTGGAGTGAAGGACCCACCTCTCCTACAGAAATGCAGCTGCTCTCTGCAGACCAGGGTGGAAATGTTACCTTGAGCCTCTGTCCGCTGGGAAGGAGCACGGATGCTTCCCTCCCATATAAATGAATGAGTGAGCCAGCGACCGAGTGAGTGGAAGAACGGCCTCGGATGGGAGGGACGAGGATGTCTCCGCAGGTCCATGCCCTGGCTCACACTCTTGTTGTCCACAGTTGCAGGAGCTCTCGTTGCTGACTTCCTGTCCGGCCTGGTACATTGGGGTGCCGATACATGGGGCTCTGTGGATCTGCCCATTGTTGGGAAGGTGCGTATGCCAGGCAGTGTATCTGTGAGTTAATCCCCTTTCCTCTCAGTCTGCTAACCTGACCTAGTCCTTCCTGCCCTCAGACTGGTCTGAGGATTTTTGTGCTTGGTGGCAATATACATTTCAGATGGGTGGGTCAGAGAGTGTCAGGGAGTCTGCCCTGAGCCACAATTTGGCTTATTCTCCTATGTTCAGACTTTTTAAATAATTTATTTCTTGGGCTGGAGAGATGGCTCAGTGGTTAAGAGCATTGCCTGCTCTTCCAAAGGTCCTGAGTTCAATTCCCGGCAACCACATGGTGGCTCACAACCATCTGTAATGAGGTCTGGTGCCTTCTTCTGGCCTGCAGACATACACACAGAAAGAATATTGTATACATAACAAATAAATAAATATTTAAAAAATAATTTATTTCTTCTTATTTTGTGTACATTGGTGTTTGGCCCGCATGTATACCTATGTGAGGGTGTCAGAGCGTGGAGTCACAGACAGTTGTGAGCTGCCATGTGGGTGCTGGGAATTGAACCCGAGTCCTCTGGAAGAGTAGTCAGTGCTCTTAACCACTGAGCCATCTTTCCAAACCCCTATGTTCAGACTTTAAGCTGTCATTCTGGCTAACTGGGTTATGACCAAAAAAAAAAAAGGGTTCTTACGTCGGTGCCAAATTAAAGCCCCACTGAGCCAAGGTGGCCACCTTTTCAGATTGGGTTTTCCCCATCTCTGGCTTCTGCTTTCCCCTGCTGAGCTGAGGCCTCCTCTACTGGCTGCCTAGAGAATTCTTTCCCCAAGTGGCAGCCAAACTTCCAGAACTTGATCCCATTGGTCTATCTGGCACCACCCTGCCCACCCTGCAGCCAATCGCTGCTGGGGAGAGGGATGCACTCTGGTGAGCCTTGCCTGGGTCTGCTCATTCCAGGCAGGCTCCATTTAGCAGCCTCTGAGAGACAGAAGGCTGCTTCCAGAAGCAGGGGCTCGAGTGCCGCCAGGTTGACGGGGTCCCCTTTGTTTATGTGGGGCCTCTCCCCCTGCTTCAGGGAGGATGTTGTCTCCAAGGCCCTCACTGTGTGGGTGGGTGGACAGGGGCCCAGAAGGATTGGGGAAGGTCCCCACCAGTGTTGCCGTCTTGCTCGACAGCCTGCCAGACCTTGGCCCAGGCAGGGTCTGCGTCCTTAAGAGGCTCTGGCGTGGGCGGCGGAGCAGAGCCCAGCAGCAAGTTTGGAGTCTGCAGGGCACCCGCTGCCTTTGACTGACTAGGTGACAACACCTATACCCTCTCTATCCCAGGCCTTCATCAGGCCGTTCCGGGAGCACCACATTGACCCCACAGCCATCACGAGGCATGACTTCATCGAGACCAATGGTGACAACTGCCTGGTGACGCTTCTGCCGCTGATGAACATGGCCTACAAGTTCCGAACCCAGAGCCCAGGTGAGACCTGCAGCTGGGCTTCCTCAGAGGAAGTATCAGGGACGGAGGCTCCTGGAGCCTCCAGGGCATGTGTGGGCCATTCGTGTCTTTTATAGTAGTCTCCGTTAGTAGGGTGCATTTAGCTTAAGACCCAATTCCCAGCTTCTCAGAGCACTCTCTGGTAACGTGGCCCCCCAGTGACCTCCTTCCCACCTCCTCCACGGAGCTGCTCGTTTGGTTCACTCCCCGTGAGTCGCTGCGAGCTCACCCCTTGTTCTGTGGTATTATTAAAGGGAAGTTTGCACTGTGAGACCTGGGGTGGAACCTAGTAGCTGAGAGTTAGCCTGCCATGCCCAGATGCCAGGTTTAATCCTGGCACTGAAAAGCCAAAAGTAGGAACTGGGAGTTGAGGCCAAGCAATGCCCATTTCTGAAGGAATCCCAAAGCTGGCCAGCTCAGTACTGGGCATTGGGAGAGGTAAGGCCACATCTGTCTGATAGCTGCTGGCACCTCCCTTTGAGGTGCCCACGGGACCCCGCCCCAACCCGACAGTCTCCCAGCAGCCCCTTCTCCAGAGACCCACCTCCTGCCTCCCCCATCCCACGAGCCAGAAGCCAGCAAGGGAAGGCCTTCAGCTTTGCTTCTTTCCAAAGTGAACTCAGGAGCTGTTGACACCCTAGAAGCCCACAGGGCCCAAAAGAGTCACAATCCCTGTTGTCCCAGACTTACCCCGAGTCCCTGGCTAAGATGTCTTTCCTCAAGAGATGTCTTTAGGTCCTACATCGGGAACCTGACCCAGAGCCCTGCCCCAAGCTCAGGCAGCCCACAGTGTCAGCAGGAATCAGACCGGCCCACACTCTTAGCCAGTCCCTGTGCTGCCTCCAAAGCTGAAAGACTTCACGCTGGAGGCCAAGAGGGGTCTGGGTGCCACCTGGTACAGGAGCTGGCTGGCCCGTGGGGCAGCTGCATAGGTCCCATGCCCGTGCCCTTACCCTGCAGAGACCCTGGAGCAGCTGTACCCCTGGGAATGCTTCGTCTTCTGCCTGGTCATCTTTGGCACCTTCACCAACCAGATCCACAAATGGTCACACACATATTTGGGGCTGCCCTGCTGGGTCACCGTCCTGCAGGACTGGCACGTGATCCTGCCACGGAAACACCATCGCATCCACCACGTGGCGCCCCACGAGACATACTTCTGTATCACCACAGGTGCGTGGTACCATCCCCAGAGTCAGGAGGGTGGGGGCATGTAGCCCTGGCCTAACCCGTGTTCTCAGCATGCACATTTATTGAGCACCTGCTGTGTCCCAGGTGCTCTTCTAGGTGCTGAGGACAGGGCCATAAGCACACCAGAGCCCCTTCCCTACTTCAGGCTATGGTGATTCCAGATACTCACCCAGCCTGCAGACAATTGACTTGGGACCTAGTTACTGCCCTGGGCTTAGGATCTAGCAGCCCTGCCTTTGCAAGTGCTGGGTGGAATGGCACACACCTTTAACCCCAGCACAGAGGCAGGCAGAACTCGGATTTTGAGGCCATCCTGGTCTACATAGTGAGTTCCAGATCATCCAGGGCTATACAAAGAACCCCTATCTTGAAAGAAAAAAAAAAACAGCGGTTGAGGGAGGGCCCTAAGCTCCTGTTATGGGGTGTCCCTGTGCCCCACCTTCTTCAGCTTGTCTCCTAAGGACCCCACCCCAGGCAGGCTGGCTCTCTTCACATAACCCCCTGACTGTGTCTGCTGCAGGCTGGCTCAACTACCCCCTAGAGATGATAGGCTTCTGGCGTCGCTTGGAGGACCTCATCCAGGGTCTGACGGGTGAGAAGCCGCGGGCGGACGACATGAAGTGGGCTCAGAAGATCAAGTAGCATGTCCAGCTGCCTGGTCGCCAACCTTCCCCAGCCTGAACTGAAGCCATCTGCCAAATTCCAGCCTCTTTGAGCTGCCCTTCCAGTGAAGAGGAGTCCCCTGGGCTGGGCCCAGGCACCCCTAGCCCACCCCCAGTGACACAGAATACTTGAGCCACCGAGTTTTCATTTCCTTGTCTTTTCTTTCCTTGGGCCTTCCTGGGCCATTGAGCTGCTCCAGGGCCAAGCCTGACTGCAGAAGGGGAGCCCCATCCTGCTGGCCAGCCCCGCCCTGCACACCTGCCCGGCACGCCTGCCCCCTGCCGTGGCCCTCACCGGTATGGGGGTCACTGACTCACTTGGTCTGTCCCCAGTGATCAGGAGCCCCCAGGACATCTAAATGTCCCTGCATCATGGTCCTCCCTCAGCCTTGCAAACCGACTCCAGAGGCCTAGGTGGGCAGACCACCCCAGCTGCCACCCAAGGGAGGCAGAGCTGGGCAGTGGTCAGAGGGCAGCTGGCAGGGAGAGCCCAGAATCCCCTGCACCCGTACGGGTGCCCCCCTCCACGACCCCCCCAGTTCTTCTGTCCACGTGTCCACCCACATCTGAGGTCTTCAGTATGAAGACATCTTCACGGGGCACAGCTCTTGTGAAGGGCTTGGTCATTTGGGGAGGGGACACTGTCCCTTGTGGCCAGTGTGTCAGAGGAGGAAGGAAGATTAGGGCTTTTTTATTTTTGGGTTTGTTTTTTTTTAAAGGTGCTTGCTTGTCAATGTAAATAATAGAACGCCTTAATACCTTTCTGTAACATGGAGTAATATTTTAATGTCATGTTTTGGATGTATATAATATATTTATAACAAAGGAAGAGTCTCCTTAACCCTGGCTGCCTTGTGATGTTTCCAGATGGCTACATAGAGGGGCTTAGCTCTGGCACAGTGACGTTTGGTTTTCTATGTTTTCTGTGTTTTGCCTGCATGTATGCCTGGTGCCCACAGAGATCACAAGAGGGCATTGGATTCCTGGAACTGGAGTTACTGATAATTGGGAAACAGTGGTACTGGGAACTGAACCAGTTCCTCTTAATGCTCTTAACTGTGGAGCCATCACTCCAGTCCTGAATCTTTGTGTTTTGAGGTAATGTGTCATATACTCAGGGTGACCTCACACTTCTTTTTTTTTTTTAAAGTTTTTTTTAATATTTATTTATTATGTATACAATATTCCTTCTGTGTGTATGCCTGCACGCCAGAAGAGGGCACCAGACCCCATTACAGATGGTTGTGAGCCACCATGTGGTTGCTGGGAATTGAACTCAGGACCTTTGGAAGAGCAGGCAATGCTCTTAACCGCTGAGCCATCTCCCCAGCCCAGACCTCACACTTCTTATACAACCAAGGTGGCCTTGAATTCCTGATCCCCCTACCCTCACCTCACAAGTGCTGGGGCTACAGGTGTGTGCCACCATGCACAAGGCAGTGACCTTTTCCCAAGGCCTTGCTTGAGCAGTGCTGGCTGGCCCGTCCCAGACTCCTTTAGGGGTCATTACCACCCAATGTGTGTCTTGACTCTGGCCAGGACCCAGACCAGCAAGGATTGGGCCTTCATGGTGGGAACTGACCTAGAAAAAGAGGCAATAAATGCAAAGGAACATAGTAAAGTATCTTTATTATTATTTATTTATTTTTGCTTTTTGTTGTTGTTTCTTTTTTAAAGATTTATTTATTAATTATGCATATGGCATTCTGCTTGCATGTGTCCCTGCAGGCCAGACAAGGGCACCAGATCTCATTATAGATGGTTGTGAGCTACCATGTCGTTGCTGGGAATTGAACTCAGGACCTCTGGAAGACCAGTCAGTGCTCTTAACCTCTGAGCCATCTCTCCAGCCCTGTTTTTGCTTTTTTTTTAAGGCAGGGTTTCTCTGTGTAACAGCCCCAGCTGTCCTGGAACTCTTTGTAGACCAAGCTGACCTCAGACTCACAGAGATCCTCCTGCCTCTGTCTCCCGGGTGCTGGAATTAAAGGTGTGCACCACCACTACTACCTGGCTTTATTATTTTAATTTTGATTTTTATTAGCAGGGTCTCACTATGAAGACCTGGATGTTCTGGAGCTTGCTGTGTAGACCAGGCTGGCACTCACAGAGATCCGCTTTTCTCTGCCTCCTAAGTGCTAGGATCAGAGGCTTGTGCCGGTATGCCCTGGTCACAGCAATGTTTCATGGGATCTTCTAAAAAGGAACTAGCTGGAGCTGCCTTGGAGAAGCAGAGTGGAGGCTGCTGGGGAAGGAGGAAGTAAGCAGAGCTAGAGGAGGGGCAGAGACAGCCAAGACTGACAGCAAAGGCCTCTGGGACAGCAGGTTAGGAGCCGCTGAGACTGGTAGCACTGGTCCCTGGACAAAGGGGAGGTGAGAGCTGAAACTGTCACAGGGCCTGTGCCACCCCGAGGACATTTGAGCACGTTGTCCTTTGAACAGGCACTTCCCAGCCACCAGAGTTCAGTGGCGAATGTACGTTATGGTGTCTTGTCAGGCTTTCTTTGGACCGCTAGCTTCCAAGTAATGACACAGAGAGACTTATTATGAAAGCTTGGCCTTAGCTTAGGCTTGTTCCCAACTAGCTCTTATAACTTAGATTAATCCGTGTATGTTGATCTACTTTCTGCCACATGGCTAGTCACCTCTCCTCCATACTGTACATCTGACCTCCTCTCACTGACTTAATCCTGCTTGTACGCCCCAGATTCTTCCCAGAGTCCTCTCTCCCCAGAAGTCCCGCCTACCTTCTGCTGCCTAATTATTGGCCATTTAGCTCTTTATTAAAAAAAAAAAAATCAGAAGATGCCTTAAGACACGTCTTCACAGCTGTACAGAGAGATTGTCCCACCGCAGTGTATATCTAGTCAAGCTGTTCTGTGACTCCAGGCATGATGGTCCAAGCCTGTAACTTCAGACTTCAGGGTGTGGAGGCAGGCAGATTAGAGGTTCAAGATCATCTTTGGCTACATGGCAAGTTTGATACCAGCCTGGCCTATATAAGAACCTGTCTTTTAAAAAAAAAAAATCCCTAGGGTGATTTCTGCAGTATTAACAAAGGAGGAGAAAAGGGGGGTCTGTTTACACAAAATGAGAATATTCTGAAAAACAGCATTTGTGTGAGTGTATACACACATGTGAAGGTGCACCAGGGGGCCAGAAGGGGACACCAAATGTCCACTAGTCCTTTGAGGTAGGGTACTTCCTGAATCTGGGGCTCATGTCTTTGCTGGGCTGTATCCCAGCAGGCCCCAACAATCCTCTTCTGTGTCTTCCTGCTCTCAGACCTGAAGTTACAGGCATGCATGGGACACCCAGCTTGTTAATGGGTGCCACACGTGAGTTCTGCCTCATGACTGCTCAGTGAGTGATTTGTGGGGGGGGGAGGGCGAAGGGGGGTGTTGAGACAGGGTTTCTCTGTAGCTTTGAGGCCTGCACTGAAACTCGCTCTGTAGATCACAGGCTGGTCTTGAACTCGGAGATCCACCTGCCTCTGCCTCCCCAGTGCTAGGATTAAAGGTGTGCGCCCAACCCAGTGAGTGATTTTTTAACTGCTGAGCCACCTCTGTAGACCCCGCATTTATTTATCAGATGTGACCCATCTCTCCATTGTCCCTAAAGTTTGCCCACATTGGCGACTATATCACAGGAAGGGGAGTTAGCATGTTAGCATGCATCAGTGCATGAGTGAGAGTAAATGAGGCCACGCCTGGCGGCATGAACCTGACTGGCTATTCTAGAGGCCCAGGGGAGGATTTCAAGCTCTGGACAGACGGAGTTCAAGGCTAGCCTGGTCATTTATCAAGTGTCCAAAAGTGAAAAGTGGCTGGAAATAAGTTCAGTAGAAACGAAATCTTAGGTGCCTTGGTGGTGGGTGGAGGGAAGCCTGGATTTAGGTGGCTTGTGCTGCCATCTGGCGGCAGAGCCGGGTTGGTGATGTTCAAGGCAAGCATGCAGGGATCTGGGTAAGTGCTTCTTCCCACCTAGAACTCCCACCACCTGCGATGAAGTCCGGACTTCCAAGACCTCCTTTAGGATAGGGAAGACCGTGAGCTGGAGGGTAAGGAGGCTAGCACGATCAGCTAGCTGTGGCCAAGGGCCCAGACAGCCCACCTGGTTGTCTAAGGCTCAAGAGCATTCCTTAAATGACAGCAGGTGACGGTATATTTCACAACTGACCATGATGAAGTGCAGCTGTCAGCCATTCCTTCCCACACCCTCCCAGCTTCAAGTGGATGCATGCAGCAGAGACCAGACAGCCTTCGATGCCTACGTTACTGTGGCCTTTTCAGAAAAGAAAAGGGTTTTTCAGAAAACCCTCATGTAGCCTAAGATTAGTATTTCCCAAGCCCTCGGTTTCTCTCCCCAGGGCACACATGTCCAGGGTGTGAATGTGAGTATTGGGGGTTCTTTTGTTTTTGTTTTTTTGAGGCAGGGTTTCTCTGTGTTGCTCTGGATATCCTGGAACTCACTCTGTAGACCAAGCTAGCCTCAAACTCAGAGATCCACCTGCTTCTGCCTCCCAAGTGTTGAGATTAAAGGCATGCACCACCACTGCCCATCTTGGTTTTGTTTGTTTTGAAACAGGGTCCCAGTCTGCAGCCCTGACTGGCCTGGCCTCAAATTTAGGGAAAGATGCCTGACTCTGCAGAGTACTGGGGTTAAAGGTGTGTACCCCCACACCTGGCCACTGTGTGTGTGTGTGTGTGTGCATGTGTGTTGGGGGAAGGGGTGCTGGAAACCAAACTTTGATGCTCTGAAAACAAGGCCGTCACTTTGTTTTTGTTGTTGTTGTTTTAAGGCCATTACTTTGACAAGACTTTGGAGTCTGGTATATGGGCACAGAAGTCTACCTACTCCCCCATCCCCCCCACCACCACCAAGGAAGTCATTACAAATGAACGTCTTGCCAGTCAGTGATAGCACACGCCTTTAATCCCAGGGTTTGGGAGACAGAGGCAGGCAGATATTCAAGTTCAAGGTTAGCCTGGTCAATGTGGTGAGTTCCTAGGACAGCTAGAGCTACATAGAGAAACCCTGTCTCAAACAAAAACAACAAAACAACTGACTGATCTCTACCTTCCCTTTTCCCAAAGAACATGTTTTAGAGACTATTATGTTTGGTGATCAGAAAGGTTTCTTCTGTCTAGAGCTGTGTGATATTTCAGTTTTAGAAAGGACTGACCTTGGGGACTGGGAGGCGGCTCAGCAGTTAAAAGCACTGGCTGCTTTTCTTGAAAGAGCTGTGATTCCCTGTACCACAGGATGCCTCACAAGCCTCTGCAACTCCAGTCCCAGGAAATCTCTCTGTAGGCCAAGTTGGCCTCGAACTCCCAGAGATCCATTTGCCTCTGTCTCCCGAGTGCTGGAATTAAAAGCATGTGCCGCCACCACCTGAACATGGCGGACTGACTGGTCAGCAAGCCTCAGGGATGTCCCTCTCTCCGTCCCCTAGCACTAGAAGTATAGGGATGCTGGCTTTGTGTATGGGTGCTGGGGATCATCATCACTCAGGTCCTTGTGTTTGCACAGCAAGCCAAGCACTTTCTGAATTGAGCTATCTCCCCAGATCCCGCCTCCATTCTTCAGATCCAGTTGTCCTGGGATGAGATCGTTTTCAGGCCCAGGAAGTACAAATATTCCGGTGCAGCTAAGGACCTTGCCTTTACTCCTGAGTGCCCGGGGACATTTGGGATTAGTTCCCAGGAAAAAGGTCAAGGTTGTTTGTGCTTTCCATTTTAATTGCTCTCAGCAGAAAGTCCTCCTCCCAGCTGTGCCGCATCTCAGCTACCCGGTTCCCCACAGCCCTGCCAGCTCGTGTTATCGGATGCTCGGTTCTCTGCCCATCTGATAGGTGCTCCAATTTGCATTTCCCCTACTGTGTTTCTCTGAATCTGGTATGTCCTGAGTCCTAAGAGATGTCCTGATTCCCAGATGCTCTATCCAGTGTAAAATGCGCATTTCAGAGTCCCAGAAATAGATACACCAGCCTCTGAATTTATGAAGTGTTCAAATTCCTTGTGGTCGTTTCTGATTTTTCTGGAAGACAGTGCAGCAGCGGGGTGGTGATGGTCAGTCCTCTGGGGGGCCCTTGAGAAAGTCTTAATTGGTAGCTACATAGCCCAGGCTGTACTGGATTCAACTCTGTAAGTCAAGTTAGCCTCAGATTCACCGTGATCCTCCTGCATCAGCTTCCTGCGTGCTGGGGTTACAGACACCCTGTCTAACGGTCAACTCAATCACATCCTGGAAACATGATTGTCTGTCCTATGCCTCCTTGACTGTCAAATTGATTATATCCTGAAAGCACACCGGATATTAGTAAAATGCACCCCAGGTGTGTCTGTAAGGGAGTTTCTCAGGATGACTAGCTAAGGGATGCCACCCTGAATACAGACAGCAGCACCATCCCATGGGCTGCAGCCCGAGAGGAACAGAAGAGGGAAGGGAGAAAACTTGCAGTGAGACCAGGACGCTGCCTGAGTTTGGGGTTGAGCATGAGCCATGCATTCTGCCATGACTTCAAGACCAACGTGGGCTATATAGCTAGGTGAGAGGGAGAGAAATAGACAGGCAGACGGACAGACAGACAGACATAGAAGGCGAAGGGAGAGGCCAGCCCAGGCTACATAGCAAGGAGAGATGCAGGAGGAGAGGGAAGAGGAACTGGGAGAGAGGGAAGAGAGAGGAGAGGGCTTGGGGTTTAGGTCACAGCTCTGCTGCTTACAGGCTGTGGCTTGGGTCTCAGTCACTCCGTGATGGCTCCATTCCACCACAGCCAGCCCTGGTGTGGCCCAGGATGGCCTCACGCTTGTGATCCTCTGACCCCTGTCTCTTCAGTGTATGCTCCTGCAAAACACAACCACAACCAGCTCACTCTCTTCTCACTTATATCTCTCAATGTGCTGCAAGGGCAGTCTCCCATCCTGTGCCTCAGACGCCCCCGACTGACCCTCTCCCTCCCTCCCTCCCTCCCTCCTTCCCTCCCTCCCTCCTTCCCTCCCTTCCTCCTTCCCTCTCTTCCTCTCCCTCTCTCTCTCTCTCTCTCTCTCTCTCTTCTTTCCTTTTTATATTTTGTTTTATGAGTGTTCTGCCTGCACATCAGTCTGACCATGTGCATATCCAATGCCCACAGAGGCCTTAAGAGGGCATCGAAGCCCCTGGAAGCAGAGTTACAGACCATGTGGGTGTTGGGAAGTGAACCAGGGTCCCCTGGAAAAGCAGCCAGTGCTCTTAAGTGCCAAACCTTCTCTCCAGCCCTTCCTTCCTTCTCCCTCTTTCTGCCTCTCTTCCCCCCCTCCCTCCCACTCTCTCTCTCATTCATAGGGGAACTTGAACCTTGGCCCTACCATACATAGGAGACAAATGCTTTACAGTGCTCTACAACCATGGCTCTCGACTCCCGATTGCCTTTCCTAATCCCCCAACCACAAAAATAGGACAAACATAACCCAGACACTGCACAGACTGATGTGCACCAAGAAACCACAGGCTGGGCCTCAGGGTGTGGCTCTGCAGCAGAGTGCTGAGCTGGGGCTCAATCCCAGCACCAAGAAATAACTAGGAAAAGCCCAAAATGTTCATCAGTGGAGATGTGGATGGACGGTTCCATGGTCCACCCCGCCCCACCCTCTCCCACTCCTACAGGGCTGGGTAGCAATGACATCACTTATTAAAATGTCTTCCAGATACACTCAGACAGCCCCCAGAGAGAATCTGAAGCCATTAAGGAACTGTCACATACACTGCTAACCACAAACCTCTTTCATCTCCTTAGTGTCTGTGGCCTTCCTGTAAATAGCTTGCTCGCTTTCCTGTCTGGAGTATGCAGAAGCTGGGGCATGAGGTTGTGGCTATCAACATAAGCTTTATTACCACTTTAGGAACTGATTTTAAGAGATGCGTGTTTTCCTGTCCGGAGAGTCCCCCGGACTCCACTGGTTTCCCACGTTGGTAGAACGGAACAGAATTTATTGTATTCACACACACACACACACACACACTTTTTAGACAGGGTCTCACTCTGTAACCTTGGCTGGTCTCAGGCTAGATATGTAGACCAGACTGGCCTGGAGTTTGCTGTGTAGACCAGGCTGGCCTTGAACTCACAGTGCTCTGCCTGCCTTGGCCTCCCAAGCCTTGACCTCCCAAGTGTGAGTATTAAAGGCATGTGACTTATGTCCAACCTGTTTTTCCTTTATTAAAAATATATGTATTCTTTATTTATGTCTGTGTGAATGTTGTCTGCCATGTGTGTGCTTGTGCCCACAGAGATCAGATAAGAAAGTCCTGTTTCCTGGAGCTAGCGTTCCAGGTGTTGAGTGGTGTTGGTGGGCACTGGGAATGGATATTGGGTCCTCTGGAAGAGCAGGAGACCATCAACTTTCTTAACCACTGAGCCATCTCTCCAGCCTCTCATTTTAAATACAACATTTTATTATTATTATTATTATTATTATTATTATTATTGTAGGGGGACACATTAAACCGTCTTGGTGGTCTTCCTTTGTTTATTTTTATTTTTGAGATTTTTTAATGAGTTTTGTCTACATGTATATATGTACCATGAGTGCCTGGTGCCCGTGGAGGCCAGAAGAAGACCTTGGTTGCCCAGGGACTGGAGTTATGGATGGTTGTGAGCTGCCATGAGATACTGGGAATCAAATCCAGGTCCTCTGCCACATGCGCTCTCGACAGCTGAGCCATCTCTCCCAGTTTGTTTGTTTGTTTCCTTTCTTTGTGACTGTTTGTTGTTTGTTTGTTGAGACGGGGTTTCTCTGTGTAGCCCTGGCTGGCTTGGAATTCAGAGATCCACCTGGCTCTGCCTCCTGAGTGCTGAGATTAAAAGTAAAGGTACATGCCACCGCTGCCCAGCTTGCTTTCTTTTCCTTTCCTTTCTTCTTCCTTTCTTTCTTTCTTTCTTTCTTTCTTTCTTTCTTTCTTTCTTTCTTTCTTTCTTTCTTTCTTTCTTTTTTGAGACAGGGATTTCATATTTCACAGTCTTGTGTAGCCAAAATGCCAAAACTGACGTTGAACTTTGTCCTACCTGACCCCATTGCTGGGATTACAGGTATGCACCACATCTGGCTTATGCGGTTTTGGTCTTGACCCCTGGGGGCTTCATGTGTGCTGGGAGAGCTGTCTAACAACCAGCCACATCCTCGGTTGTTGGGGAACCTTGTTAGCCAATCATCTTTAAGAGGCGGGTCATAGTTAAGGCGGGATTTCGCTGGGACCCAGGGAAAAGTCTGTGCACCATTACTGTGCTTGGATTTCTCGTTTCCAGTTTTGTGAGTTTTCCCCTTATACTAAATAAAATATAATTGTTTTATCCTTAGCTAGCCTGGTTATTTTCAACACTCAATCCCTTTACTTCTTCCTTTCCTGTGTGTGTGCGGGCGCACGTGTGTGTTCATGTGGACGCATGTACATGTGTATGTGTAGAAGTGCATATGGAAGCCAGAGGTCAATAGGCCTTCTCTTCACTTGCTCTCCGCTTTGTTTAAGACAGGGTCCTCTGGCTGTCCTGGAACGCACTCTGTAGACCAGACTGGCTTCAAACTTACAGCAATCAGCTTGCCTCTGCCTCCCAGGTGCTGGCATTAAAGGTGTGCACCACCACGCTCAGCCTGTGCCTGCCTCTGCCTCCCAGGTGCTGGCTTTAGAGGTGTGCTCCACTTTCTATTTAGAGATGGTTGGGAAGCCCCCGGGATTCTCCCTTTTTTGTCCCCAGAGCTCAGATGGCAGATTTCCACCATTAGTTTGTGAGTGGTGTGGTCAGTATATAGAAATTCTCTGCAGACAGAAACATCCCCTCCTGGAGGGAGGTAGGGTAAGATTGGGGAACTCAAAGCAATTTTTGTATTTTGCTTTTGAGATAGGTCTATGATGTAGCTCTGGCTGTCCTGGAACTCTATGTAGACCAGGCTGACCTCACAGAGATCCACCTGCCTCTGCCTCCCCACGCTGAGATTTAAATGTGTGCACCACCACACCTGGCTAAATGCAGTGTCTAAGGCTCTGGCATTCAACAGTTACAAAAAGTTCCTGAAACTGACAAGGTTCCCAAGCCCCCACCCCACCACCACCAGCAACTGCTGATCAGTGGAGTTTGCTGAAGCCTTGCAGAGAGCGCCAGGGTTGGGATGATCTTTTGTGCACTTGCACACATAGGTGGACACACATACAGTAAGTTAATAAACATAAGGGGCCGGAGAGACGGCTCAGTGGTTAAAAGCACTAGCTGCTCCTCCAGGGGGCCCAGGTTCTGTACCCACCGCCTACTTGTGGCAGCTCACGACCATCTGTGACTCCAGTTCCAGAGGATCTGATGTCTTCTCCTAACTTCCATAGCCACTAGGCACAAGAGTGAGTATACAAACATACTATGCAGAAAAAGCACCCATACACATAGAAAAATTTAAACTTCTAAAAATTAGAAACACTTAAAATTAAGTACACAATTTGATTTCACTCCTTGATGTGTGACGCAGAAAAATATATCCGTTCTGGGCCTCAGTGTCCTTATCTGACAAATGTAGACGGTAAGCGCCACTTCGCGAAGCTTCTCTACTAAGGTCATCGAGGATTAAATAACTAATACTTGGATAGCACTAGTGCCAGCACTCGTCTAAATTCGGTAGTTAACAACTTTAATCTTCCCACCAATCCGATAAACAGGATTCTCTCGTGCCCATCAGCTGAGCTTAAACGCACTGAGCGTGGGTAAGTGGCAGGAGGAATCCCATTCAGGGACCTCATTGTGACGTCAGGAAAGGGGCGGGGTCTTCCCAAGGGAACGTGTGCCCTGAGTACTACAACTCCCAGCAGGCCACCACTGAACTACAATAACCAGCATGCCCTGGGCGTCCACTTTAACCTCTTCCCCTTGCGTCGTTCTCGTGGGAATTTGCATGATCACTTTTGCTTGCAAAATGTGTCTGCTGGCAGAGGATTTGTGAGCGTAGAGGATAGAAGGCTGTTTTAGCCGTCACTCCAGCAACTGGCTCTGAGAACCCGTTTTCTCATCTTTCTTTTTCTCTCTTTTCTGAGACAGGATTTTTTCTGTCGTCCTGGAGGGCTGGCCTGGAACTTCCTATCGGATCCTTATTTTAAAAGATTTTTTTTTTTTACTGCTTTTGTTTATGAATACTTGCTGCATGTATGTATATGCACCACATGCATGCCTGATGCCTAAGAGGCCAGAAGAGGGCTCGGAGTTTCTGACAGTTGGGAGCTGCTGTGTGGGTGCTGGTCATGGAACCCTGGTCCTCTGTAAGAGCAGCAAATGCATTTAACAGCTGAACCACCTCTCCAGCCTCGTCTTTAAAATGGGACTATTCTTAAGAGTGCCTGGGATTTGTACGTGACTTAAGGAATGTCAGCCTTCCCGGTGTGCCTTCATCCTCTCATCTGCAAGGACTTCGTCAAAGCATGAGGGATGACTCTAGTCCTCCTTTGAGACAGGGTCTCAACTATGTAGCCCAAGCAGGCCCTAACTCTCTATCCTCCTGCCTCAGCCTCCCTACTGCTGGGACTACAGAGGTGTACCATGGCCAGCTGTCTTTACAAACCTCTTAGCAGAAGCCACCCAAAAAGGTAAACAATGCAGGCTCAAACCCTGAGACTCTCACTTCTGAAGTGAGTCAACCCTGGGAGCGAAATGCTCACTTTTGGTCCCAAAGCTTTTCAGCGACCCAGAGCCCAGAACAAATACTGCCTGTGCTTCCACAGATTTGTGTCACGTGATATGTAAAGCAAAGGCGAATTGCATTGGCATGTAGCTGGAATACTTGGCATTCTGAGAACCATTATAGCTAAAGTGCTCCGGCTGGAGAAGTCTGGAAAGTCTTCCCAAAGAGATTGACTGGCAGAAGCAACAGGAGGGCTAGACTGAAGAGACGGAGAGGCTCCAGCAGCCTTGAAAAGTGTTTGGGTGGAAGCTTTACTCCAGCCCCTGGCATCCATATACCCAGAGAGTCTGGAATGTTCGGGTGAAAGTTCCACCCCAAACCCGCTTCCCTGGAGTGGCCTCAGTCTAGACTCTGCCCCTGAAAAAGCCATTGGTGACTCCACCCCTGGAAGGCATTAAAAAAAAAACCCACTTCATGGGTTTTCCTCGTGGGTTTTTTTTTTAAAGCTTTTCCTGTGACCACCCAAGAATGTTTTGCTCAGAATAAACCTGGATTTACATCAGCGGCAGCAGATTCCCAGTAACCAGGGGTTCAAAGTACCAAAAAGAGCCAATGCCACACTGTGGAGGTGGTGCATGTGTTCAGCATATGTAAGGACAAGACTAGAGAGAGGCTAGTGTGGTATTGTGGATGCAAACCTGGAGCCACATCTCAGTAAGCAAGTACAGCATTGGGACAGAGGGACACAGAAGGACAGCCTCCTCCATAAAAACAATGCCACCGACACCTGATGAGCATAGGCCCAATTCCAGAGCAAAGCTTTGTGCATTGTGTAGTCATCCATCCGAATCTGTCTCGAGACTTGGTTCGCTCTGTGTTCTGGAGAAATGGGAACAAACTCCTTTTCACTGGTGTGCGTCTGTCTTCTGCATGGATGGTAACCCTGAGCTCACCACTTACTTTCCCGAGAGGGAATGCCGTGGAGATGCTTAGTAAACACCAAACAGGTGACTACTGTGAGTTTCCAGCACCTGGAGCCGGCTACTTCACCTTTCTCAGTCTCGGTTTCCACATCCACTTAGGTGCTTCCCAGTAAGGGTGGCCTGAGGATGCAGATATGTGTCTCTAAGACCTTTGCATATGCAAGTCTGTTGAAATGGGATCGCCAAAGAGGCCTTTCCTGATTGTTTCCTACTGCTATTATAGGTAACTTGTTCTCTGTCCAACTAGAACGCAAGCAAGCCCGAGAACAGAATCTTGGCTCTTTGGGGGATGTTGCCATCTCCAACACCTTCCATCATTCTCCTACATAATAGGTGCTTAGTAAGCATCTGAATGAATGAGTTTAATTTATTAATTAAATTAAGAGTGAAAAAACGCAGAACTAGGGATGCGGCTCCCTCAGTAGACAGTTTGCACAGAGCCCCGAGTTCCACCCCTCAACACTTCTAACACCAGGTGTAACACAGGTCTGCAACACAGGCATTTGGAGGTGGAAGCCGTAGAATCAGAAATTCAAGGTCATCCTCCCCTATAAAGTAAGCTCCAGGTCAGCCGGGCTACCTGATCCTGTAGCAAGCAAACAAAACCCCCTAAAAAAAAGGCTGAGTGCATGCCTCAGGAAGGTTCTCAAGCCCCGAGCAGCGTCCAGTCTCATCAAACCTCGGGTCCCCCGTAGCAGCAGCGACGCCGGAAACAAGATTGTAGCGGCCCACAATTTGACCTATTGAGGCCTCTCGGGTGTTTTTAATTCTTAATTCAGGTACCCCATAACTAAGATCATCTACCCTGGGTTCATATTCTGACTCAGCAGCTGAATTGAACTTCCATCTCTGGGCGTCTTAATTTTCACATTAATGACCTGCTCGCTACGTGGTGAGGACGCAGAGAGAGGGGAAGCCATCGAAGAAAGGCGCCGGGCTCCGCAGCCCTTCCCCCTCTTTGCTCTCCCAGCTCAGCGTGGTCACTCCGTGCCCGGGCGCCGAACACCTGCACACCTCCCCCGTGCCCGGCTGGGAGGGACACGCAGGTTGTCCCGCCCTCGTGCTCGCTCACCGAAGACCGGGGCAAAGCCCTTCCCGCCCGGCTGGTGAGAACCCGAGCGGGCGTCAGCAGCATCGTCTGCGCCTGCGCTTGCTTCTGCGCACCAGCGCTCGGCAGAGCTCAAGGGGGGGGTGAAGAAGGGGCCGGCCTTCGAGCGACAGCGACGCAAGATGGCAGCCACCACAGGCTCGGGTGAGCGGAGGCGCCGGGCGTGCTAGCGGAAGGGGTGCGGGCTGGCTGGGCCGGGCCCGGGGCTTGCGGAGGCCATGGTGAACCGGCCGGGGCTCCGCGCTCTCCCTACGGCTGCTCTTGGCGGCGCGGCCCGGCCCGGGACGAGCAGGCGGCGGCCGGAAGCCCGGGCGGGGGCAGTGGGGCCGTGGGCGGTGCGGCCAAACCGGAGGTTCCTTGGGCGCCTCCGGGGGGGTGGGGGTGGGGGAGGCCGGCCGAGGGCCCGAGCGAGCCCGGGAACACCCGGACGAGGCCCGGCTGAGCCGGCCCGAGCTACGGGGATCCGGAGATGCTTGGTGGGGGACGCGGGCACAACCCTAGGGAGCACGGGAGGAGACGGAGCCTCGCGGGCCGCAGGCGAGGCCACCTCAGGGCCCCGCGCCAATTTGGGGTCGGGGCTTCGAGATGGAGAGCTCATGGTGGTCGCTTCCTGGGGAAACCGGGACATCTGCACAGACCGAGGCAGGGCGTCCGCAGCGGGAGCAGGCCTGGGTGGTGGAGACCAGGGTCTGCCCAGATAGGTTTCAGAGGGCGCGCTGGGAGCCGTGCGCAGTGTGGGGTGGGCACGAGCAGGTGCCTCAGGAGCCCTGACGGGAGAGGGGGGGTCTGTTGGGGCGTGTCATCGGTGGGAAGCCTCCTGCAGTGGGGAGCATGGGATGGGTGCAGTCCGGCAGATGTTTCTTTTAAAGAAGAAAAACCTCTTCCTGCACTGGGCGGATGGAGGAAATGCCTGTTTGGTGGAAGCGGTCACTTCGATAATTGGGAAAAAAACATGGGTTCAACTCAGAACCTCCCCACTATCTGGATGGGTGGGAGAGGAACACTGAAATGGGAACCTTTGGATGACACGGAAGGACTAGCAAGAGGGGGGAAAAGGTGGTTTTTTAGGGGAGAAGCTCTGCCAGCCTCTGGTGGGCTGAGAGAAGCCTGCAGTGTCTGCCTCAGTGCTGAGAACTTACACTTGGATATTGGAGCCTGAGCTCTGTCGGTCTAGGGGTGGGGTAGGCATTTGTGAAGGAGATCCCCTTGGGTCAGGGCAGGCAGGAGAGCCTGGCTCTTCCAAGTGAGGGATTCAGGAGAGACTGGGTGCCCCATTTTAATGAGGAGCTTCACCTTCAGGAGTCTGGCGGAGGAGGTGGGCAAGGGGTAAGGATGGGCCACCAGCCTGGACACTGGTTGGCTTCTTGGAGCTGTGGGCAGCCCCAGCAGCAACAGAATTAGGGGTGGGTTGTTTAGTTGGAAGTTTGTAAGGGAGCCATCTTTTCAGGGTCCTTGCAATTGTATTCCAAGGAGCCCTTCTTGTGGGGGGGGTAAAGGAATGCAAAGCAGACAGCCTCTGCCTGGGGTCTCCTGGAGAAGGCTGTGCCCAGTGCTAAATCAGTTCATTCATCACATGGCAGTGGACACTCCAGGAAGACCAAGGCTGAGGCAGGCTGGACTGGGTTGAGGCAGGAGCAGTGTCCCTGCCAGGCCTGGGAGTGCAGTGCCTGGCCGCCAGTATTGGGGTGGCACTGGCACTTGGCTTGTAGCTACTTGAGACCATCTCACAATCTGGTTTGACAGCTACTTCTGACTTCTGAGACCCTGCCAGTGCTTCATAAGCACAGGGGAGGAAAGACACAGACAGCAGCAGCTGCGGTTGACTGGAATCCGAGCGCCTGGGCTGGAATGTGGCTCATGGTAGCGTGTTCATCTAGCATGGTGGCGGTCCTGAATTCCATCCCTAGCATGGCAATGAAACAGAGTGCCTAGCTGCTTAGACACCATAGGGTAGGCTTTGAGGTGCAGCTCTCCTCTCTTCCACAGATAGCTGCTGGGCCCTGTTGTGTCCTGTTGTAGGCAGCAAACGAGATAGAGGCAGTGCTATCCTTGAGTTTCTTTTTTTTAATAAATATTTATCTTTATTTTATGTATGTTGGTGTTTTGCCTATTGGTATGACTGTGTGAGGGCATCAGATCCCCTGGAACGGGAGTTATAAACAGTTGTGAGCTGCCGTGTGGGTGTTGGGACTTGAATCCAGGACCTCTGGGAGAGCAGCCAGTGAGTGCTCTTAACCACTGAGCCATCTCTCCAGCCTGCAAACCAGACAGAAGGCCATTCAGGGTGTAAATAAAGTGACTCCAAAAAGCAGGAAGTGCTGTGAAGAAGATTGTGTGCTGTGATAATCGGGCAACATTTGAATAGACCAGTGGTGGGGAAGGACTGGTGCAGTGGCTGTAGTGAGGACAACTTGTAGAGGTGAAAGGTCAAATTAAAAGGCATGGAACCAATGAGATGGTTCGGAAGGTAAAGGTCCTTGCTGAGCCTTGGGCCACGAGCTTGATCCCCAGGACTCACATTGTTTGAGGAAAGAACCAGCTTCCACAAGTTGCACTCTGATCTCCATAGGTGTTCCTTCCCCCTGTAAATAAATGTCAGGGGAGAAGATTTAAATGCCTTAGTGATGAGCTGGAGAGAGATGACATGACTTTGGGTTTTACTAAGTGCAGGGGGAAGCCATGGAATGGAACAAGTGTCTGGTATGAAGCAGGCGCTCAGTGTATGTTGAGTGAATGCTTGCCTCGAAGAGAAGGAATGATGGGCTCTGACCTGTACCCCAAGGCAACAGAAGGCTGAGTGTGGAGTGTTAGAGTGGAAGCAGGACCTTAGTTGGTTAAACTGGAGCTTAGCCTGTGCTCCCCTCTACATCCTTCAGGTACGATCAGGCCTGTCCACCTTTAGACTGAGCCTTTTCATTAGTCTGTGCTCTGGTTGCCAGGAAACCACTGTGTAGCCTTGGAGTTCCTGTAGGGGTTGAGCTCGGGTTTTGTGGTCACTGCTGCTGGCACCTTCCCACATGGTTTGCTGCTGTGATCTTGGCCTCGGTCTCAGAGAGAGGCAGAGACAAGCACACTGCAACCATCAAGATGTCTGCAGTGGTAGGTAACTTCTCTCCTGTGGTTCCAGGACTGCAGGATATCACACAGTGGCCCTTGGCTGCCAGGCTCTTCCTCTCATCCAGCAGCCCACATACTGTGCTGCCCTGCCCTGCCCTGACAGATAACCAGATACCAAATGCCAGAGTGACAAGCCTTGGCAGGGTGCCACTGTAAATATGCATGCAGGGGTGTGGCCTCATGCACACATCCAGCTTCTAGAAATGTCACCATCTGGGCAGTAGAGATTGTAGGCTTTCCTTCCATTCACGGGTGTCCCCAGGCAGCTGAAGATGGGAAAGGAGCCCCAGTTCCCTTGGGTCTCACTGTGAGCCATTTCAGGTCCCTCCCAGCCAACATCTTTTCTCCTCCATGGCCTGCCCTCAGGATAGCTGCTTCCTAATATGTTCAGCCTGAGAAGCAGAAGCCTGCCCCAAAGTGGGGTCTGCTTGGTGAGCCAGTCCAAGGGGGATTTCTTTTCTTTTTTGATGTTATTTTATCCTTTTATTTTAAGACAGGATCTCATGTAGCCTAGGTTGGTCTTCAACCCCTGTGGAGTTGAGGATGACTTTGACACACCCCTGATCCTCCTGCCTCCATCTCCTTAGTGGTGGGGTCACAGATGTGTGCTACCCGCTACCATTGCATCAAGACCACTTGAGGGCTGGCGGGGTTGCTCTGTGGTTGGAACACTTGCTGTTCTTCCAGAGGACCAGAGCTCTGCTGTCAGCACCCACTTAGGGCAGCTCACAACTGCCTGACTCCAGCTTCAGGGGATCCACTGCCTCTCTTTTGGCCTATGGGCACTTTGTACATATGTGTCATATACACAGACATATACATATAAATAAAAAAGGCCAGACTAGAGCTTCAGAAGAGAATTGCC
Organism: Alexandromys fortis; assembly: GCF_014885135.2. Lineage (NCBI taxonomy): Eukaryota > Metazoa > Chordata > Mammalia > Rodentia > Cricetidae > Alexandromys > Alexandromys fortis. The sequence goes on along the minus strand of NW_026068060.1, from coordinate 343,049 downwards.
AAGTGAGTTTTCATGGAGCTTTTATTCTTCATGTTAACTTAAGGGGCTGAGAATTTAGCTCATGTAGCATACCTGCCTAGCACAGCCTTCGGTTTGGTTCCTCACATCAACAGAACGACAAAATCATATTTACCTTCCTCTACCTCTACCTTCTCCCTCTCTCTCTTACTGTGTGTCCCGAGTTGAAACTACAGAAGTTTGATGACAGTGGAATAAATACAAGCTAGGAGTCCTCAGCGTAATCATGAAAAGACCACAACACCTAGAGATCCCTCCTCCCCAGAGGGTCTCACTATGTAGCCTCCTGGCTGTCCTGGAACTCACTCTGTAGACCAGGCTACCCTCAAACTCATAGATCCACCCTGCCTCTGCCTCCCCAGTGGTGGGACTTACAGGTATGCACCTTCTCTGAGTAATCTGCGCCTGCTGAGCTGGGGGCAGCTGTGTGCCCACATAGAGAAGTAGGTCCTTGTCCTCATCTGTGCGCAAGCCTTCAGGCTTCTTGATTTTGTTGGGGTTTGAGTGTAGTATTTTTGTTACTGTTGTTTTGCCTCATGATCTCACTGTGTAGCCTAGACTTGTTGCGGGAGGTCTTTCTGCCCCTCCAACCAATAGCTGCTGTGATACCAGCCCATTGGGGTGTGGTCTCACTCCCTTTAAAAAAGCGGCTATTTCCTCTGCTCGCTCTCTTCTCTTACTGCTCCGCTGGAGATGAGACTCCCTTCCTGGTTGCGCAGATGGCTGTTGTCTGGGATTGTGATCTGTAAGTTTTTTCCCCTTTAAATAAATAACACCCTATTAATCATAACTCCAAACTGGTGTTGCCTTGTTCGTGACTTACGCCTTCGTCTGGCGCCCAACGTGGGGCTCGAACCCATGACCCTGAGATTAAGAGTCTCATGCTCTACCGACTGAGTTAGTGTGGTATCACAGCAGCTATTGGTTGGAGGGACGGAAAGACCTCCCGCAACATAGACTGCTCTCAAACTCAGGCGTTCCTTCCTGAGCCTGGGATTACAGGTGAAGCACTGCATGCCTGGCTCTAAGACTTGAACTTGTGCTTAGAGGGCTTACTGGGTGCCGGGTACTGGCTTGAGCACATCTTTTCATTTTGCCAAACCTGTTGAGGCAGAAACCTCTTGGGATGGTGAGGGAACTGAGGCCTGGGTGACATAGCAGGTATTCAGTAAACACCATGGGTTGTCGTAATGAGTTCTCTGACCAAACACTTGCAAGGGAAACTGACAGGGTGGTGAGGAGGTATGGAACTCCAGTGTGGGACTGTCCCTGAAGAAAGGGACAGAATTCAGTGCTCCTTTTGAACTGGACTTCTGGCTCCTTCTACCCCATCAGAGAAAATCTGATCTTTACTTGGTCACTGAGCTACCAGCAGTCTTCTGTCCTGTCACACTAAGCTGTAAAGATTGGTAGACATGGGGACTGAAGAGATGGGCTCAGTGGTGAAGAAAACTGACTGCTCTTGGAAACCACCCAGGTTGGACTCCCAGCACCCACAACCATTAGTGAATTCAGTTCCAGCAGATGCAATGCCCTCTCACTTCTTAGGGCACCAGGCACACACATGGTTCACTTACATACATGCAGGCAAACCATAAATAAATCTTAAAAAAAAAAAAAAAACATAACAGGCTGCCATGGAATCTTCCATAGAAGACTCTATCCTCAGGCAGTCTAGAGGCCTGTCCTAGACATTGCTGGGCCACCCTGTGAAGCTCTCCTCCTGGATTCCCGGAGTACATCCCAGGCCAGCTCTCAGGAAGACTGGCTATCAGAACAAAAGCCATCATTTGGCCGCTGTCCAGCTTCAGTAATACTGCCTCCCAGGGCACCTTCCAGGCCTTGTCACTTCTGAGGCTAGAGCAGCATTCTAGTCCTGGTCCCTGAACAAGCACCTAAACCATAGCCAACAACTGGTCTCTCAGGACCCAGAAGTCCACCCTCATAAACTGGGGCCTGAGCCAGGCAGTGGTGGCACACTCGTTTAATTCCAGCACTTGGGAAGCATAGGCAGACAGATCTCTGTGAATTTGGAGCCAGTCTGGTATACAAACTTAGTTCCAGAACAGCCAGAGCTGTTACACGGAGAAATCCTGTCTCAAAAAAAAAAAAAAAAGAAAAGAAAAAGAAAGAAAGAGGGCTGGAGAGATGGCTCAGAGGTTAAGAACACTGACTGTTCTTCCAGAGGTCCTGAGTTCAATTCCCAGCAACCACATGGTGGCTCACAGCCATCTATAATGAGCAACCTATCAGGGCAAGCAGTTTCTTTATTTAATTAATCAATGAAATCAACAGATTGATATATGACACTCCCATCTATAATGAGATCTGGTGCCCTATTCTGTCCTGTAGGTAGACTGGAAACTAACACTGTATACAAAATAAATAAATAAATAATAAATAAATAAATATTTTTTAGAAAGAAAAGCTAAAAAAGTTATGTTGAAATAGGAGCAGCGGGGCTGCGTCCCCAGCACCCCGGCCGCCTTCTAGCTCATGCCCGAAATAACAACACACAAATTGTATTCTTTTAAACACTGCTTGCCCATTATATCTAGCCTCTTCTCGGCTAACTCTCGCACCTGGACTAGCCCGTTTCTAATAATGTGAGTAAGCACCCCAAGGTGCGCTTACCGGGAAGATTCTAGCCTATGTCCATCCTGAGTCGGAGCTTCATCGCGTGTGTGTCTGAGAGCAGAGCTATCTCGCGTCTGTCTGAGGAGTCTTACCTCACTTCCTCTTCCTCCTGTTTACTCCTCCCACCTATGTTTTAACCTATCAGGGCAAGCAGTTTCTTTATTTAATTAATCAATGAAATCAACAGATTGATATATGACACTCCCACATCAAAGTTAAATTAAAAAACAAAAAAAAGGGAGGGGCTTGGGTAGGACACACAGTCTGCCAGAACTAAGAACCATGGCTATATGATCACCAGTTCTCCAAAGATATTTGTATTGTAACTATTTATTTGTTAGACAAAGTCTTACTCTTTAGTTCAGGCTGGCCTGGAACTTGTGATAATCCTCCTGCTTCAGCCTCTTTAGTGCTGCAGTTACATTTTTGAGCCACTGCATGAGGTTCCCAAAAGATATTTTTATTTTTTAGACAGAGTTTCACTGTACAGTTGTAGCTGACCTCAGACTCAGATACTGCCTCTGCCTCTTAGGTGCTGGGGTTAAATTCATGTGCGTCTTTGTCTGTATAAACCGGGCTGGCCTAAACTCACTGCGTAGTCCAGGCTGGCCTCCAACTCAGAGATCCGCCTGGCTCACCTGGATTTTTTGTGCATTTGTTTTTGAGGCTGTATTTCATGATATCAGACTGATCTGTGCTTTCACCTCCTAGATGCTGATATTATAGGCGCACACGCTACGCCTGGCTTTTGTTGATGCAGACTCAGAACTTGCGTCCTCAGACTTGCATGCTAAGCTCTTCACTAGCTGGGCCTGCTCCTCTCTGCCTTTTTAACCTTCAGTTTGTTTTAAGAGACAGGATCATGCTGTGTAGCCCTGGCTGGTCTCAGTCTCCCTGCCTCAGCTTCCTGACGGCTGAGATTGTAGATGTGTAGGCACACCCCAGAATCCTTTTCCCAAGATTTAAAAATGTTTCTTTTTATTTTCCTTTTATTTATTTTTTAAATAAATCTTTATTTAAATCTATTTATTTTGTACAGTCTTCTGTCTGCATGTATGCTTGGGTGCCAGAAGAGGGCACCAGATCTCATTACAGATGGTTGTGAGTCACGAAGTGGTTACTGGGAATTGAACTCAGGACCTCTGGAAGAGCAGCCAGTGCTCTTAACCTCTGAGCCATCTCTCCAGCTCAATTTAATATATTTCTGTGCTTTGAATTACTGTGTTTGGTGTTACCCTAGGATACCATGTAAAACATTCAATGCTTTTTCAATCTGCATATCATACTTTTTTTTCCTTAGGAGAGTGGTATATGTTGTGGTATACTTTTGGAGGTCAGAGAACAACTTAGTGGTAATTGGTTCTCTTCTTCCACCATATCGGTTTCAGGGATTGAACCTCGAGTCAGGCTTGGTGACAGCTTCTTCACCTTCTGAGCCATATTTCAAGCACCTAGATTATCACTGCCTTTTGTTTTTAGCTACTTTGATTTGCTTTGTGTGGTTACATGTACCTCATTGCAGGGTTGGAGGTCAGAATCTGCATGGACTAACTCTTCTGCTATGTGGGATCCAGGCTAGAACTCGAGGAGTCAGACTTGGCAGCTGGGCCTTGACCCTTGATTTCACTTCTTGATGTAACTGCACATCTCATTTTGACTCAGTCAGTGCTTGATTGTGCCCTGGGGTCCCAGGACTGAGGTGCCCTCAGGCCATATGGTTCTCAGCACTTTGTAGACTGCTGCAGCATTAGCTGTATTAGCTTCCTGTGCCTTTCTAAGGTGTGGGACACCAGTGACACACTCATGGTTTTGCCCCGAGGAACCCTTTCTAGGGGTTGGGCATTGTCGTCTGGGTACCGTGCTTTGGAGAGGCTCAGGCCCAGCACAGAAAAGAGCCCTCTTCTTGTGAGGTTTGGTGAGGAACCAAAGCAAGACCTAGTGACACAGACTGGTAAACCAGTCCGGCTGCCGGAAACGCAAAGGCAGGAAGATCAGAAGTTGAAAGCTCACTTCAACTGTAGAGGCAGTTCAAGATCAGCCTGCAAACCAGTGAGATGCTGCCTCAAAAGAGGTGATGTTATAATATAGAATACTTGACTGGTCAATCTCCAGCACTTCCGCTCCATCCCCCAAAATAAGTTTCACTCGGATTGCTAGATATTTTTTTAATGGAGAAGGCTTTTGGAACCATCTGTAGTGCCGCACACCTTTATCTAGCATTGCTGCTGCAGAGGCAGGTGGATCTCTTGAGTTTGAGGCCAGCCTGCTCTACAGAGGAAGTTCGAGACAACCAGAGCTATATAGAGACTCTTTCTCAAAAAAACTAAATTTAAATTTTAAAAAGCTGGGCAAGTTGTGACATATGCCTTTAATCCCAGTGCTAGGGAGGCAGGAGTAGGTAAATCACTTAAGTTCAAAGCCAGCCTAGTCTACATAGCAAGTTTCAGGCCAACCAGGACTATAAGCTAGGCTGGGGACTGGGAATGAATTGCAGAAGAAGGGCTCTTGCGGCCAAGACTGACAACCTGAGTTCGATCCCAGGACCACATGATAGAACTGACTCCTGGGTGCTACCACATGGCCAGCTGTGGCACCAGCACATCCAAACACAATATGCATACAAAATAAAATGTCATTTAAAAAGCTACCAGATTTTATGATAAAACCCTCTGAGATGACTCCGTGGATAGAGGTTCCTGCCACAAAGTCTGGTGACCTGAATTTACTCCTTGGAATCTACATGGTGGAAGAAGAGAGAGCTGGCTCCTGAAAGTTGTCCTCTGACTGCCTCAAGTGCATCATGGTACACACAAAATAAGTAAAATGTAACTGAAAGACAAAACCCTGAGATGGAGCCAGTGAGATGGCTCTGTGGATAAAAGCATTTGCTGGCTAAACCTGGAGACTTGAGTTTGATCTCCGAAACCATGTAAAACGAAGGAGAGAATTCTGTTCACAAAGTTGTTCTCTGACCACACACACACAGTAAATTGAAGACACTCAGATACCTCAGTTGTATGATGTCGTCATCTAGTGTTATGGTCTCGTATGTCCATCCCGGAAGCATTTATTGAGCACCATCGCTTGCCAGGGGAGGGGCAGGTTGAATGAGTCACCAGGCGCAAAGATGGTGTGAGATAGGTAAAGAGCAAAGTGGGGGAAACAGAAAGAGAAAGTACTGTGTTGTAAGGAGCCACTCAGCCCCAAAATAATCACACAGAAACTGGTTCATAAATCACTGCTTGGCCTATTTGCTCTAACTTAATATTGGCTAGCTTTTATATCTTAATTTAACCCATTTCCATTAATCTGTGTATTGCCACGTGGTTGTGGCTTACAGGCAAGATTCTACATGGCTACCTGGCTTCTCTCTGACTCTGCCCTCTTTCTCCCAGCATTCCGTTTAGTTTTCCCCACCTAGCTCTGTTCCCCTATAGCTCTACTATAGGCCCAAAGCAGCCCCTTTATTAATCAATAATAGTCACAGCATACAGAGGGAGATCCCACATCAGTACTGGTGTGTGGGACAGAGCTGGTAGGGCAAGGTGCATGGCTACAAGCTCCTGTTGGCCTCTGCAGTCGGAAGATTGACAGCTATAATGCATGTTCTGTATGCATGTGGTATGGCATTTTGCTTAACTTAAAATCCATACTTAACCCTTTGATAAGATTCTTAAGGCAAGTACGATGGATGCACATGTAATGCTAGTAGGACTTGGGAGCGGAGGCAGGTGGGTCAGGGCAGCCTGGGCTGTGTAAAACCCTGTCTTCACCCCTCAAAATAAGAATTAGGCTCCCCTTTAATGGTTCTATAAATATTTCCTGTATGTGTTTTCCAGAATCTGTTAGAATTTTGTGAGTCTGAGGGCTTGTCAGAACACATCACATACCTGTTGGAGAAGACAGTGAGCAAACACTGACCTGAGCCCTCATGAGCAAGTGTGCTCAGGTGGGAGGCGAGACGGATGTGTTCAGAGTGTCCGGTTGGCTTACATTTGCTGAACAAGAGACCAGGGAATGAATGCACGTTGAGGATGAACTAGTAACTAACAGTCCTCTGGTCTGGGAGCGACCACAGTGAGCACAAAGGCTGGAAGAAGACAAGCCTTCTGCAAAAGCCTGAGGAGCTGCTGCTGTAGCGGCAGTGGGGCAGAGCCCGGCTGTACAGGGCAGTCGGTGGTGGCTTCATATAAGGAAATGACAGTGTCTGTCCATGGAGAACAGGCAGGTCCCCGCAGTCATGAATGAGGTGATGAGCATGACAAGAAGACCGGCCTGGGATGACAGAGACTGGGGTGGGAAGTGTCTAGTGCCTGGGGCCTGTTGGCAGGTGTCTAGGAAGGCCGTTGGCGTCAGTTTATTGGGGGCCATGGCTCCTGTGGAAGCACTTGAGCGTGGGGCCTTTCAAGAGCTCAAGGAATGGATTCACGGGCCAGATTGAGTTTGGAGGCAGGAGTTGAAGGGGCAAGGGCATGGAACTGACTATCTCATCTGATGGTCAGGGACTTAGGTACAGCATGTACTGATGTGGATGACCGGTGGAAGGTACAAATAGAGCTCCTGCATGAATGACCTTTTAGGATTGTAACTGCTGAGCGGGAGAGGGTATGGGTCAGGAGGGGCTTGTTTTGGTATTTGGAAGATGCTACATTGTACTGAGGGAGGGGGTACCATAGCAAGGTGGCCATGTACCAGGCATCATCTCCACAGAACTCTCAGGGCTCACTCCTTCTGTAGAGTATTGTGCCCCCTGCCATCCTGGACTGAGGGAAAGTGCTCAGCTCACAGCAAAACTGTTGTGGAATGAACAGACTGCACACACATGCGCACTCACACACTGACCGACCCATCTCTGGTCTCTTGGTTCTCATTGGTGACAGCATGGGTGCACTCTGATCTGTGCCTGGTGGCTGCAGTGGAGCTCAGTAGAGAAGTGTTTTCCTGGCACGTGCCGCTGTCATACATGCTCTGCACGCTTTACTTTTCAGTCCTGGGTGTGTGGCAGGGGGCGAGTCTCCCTTTGTAGCCCATGCAAGTGCCACCAAGCCTGTCTTCTCCTTTTTGGTGCTGAGTGAAACCCGGAGTTTCACACAGGCTGTATGACACTGTGTTCTGAAGTATTTGTGCCCTCACTCCACTTTCCACTTTTTAAATATTTTGAGATGGGCTAAGTTGCCCAGACAACCCTTGAACTTGCCAAGCCTTCAGCCTCAGCCTCCTGAGCACATGGGTTGCAGCCCTGTATTGTCACACCAGCTTCGGTTTTATCAAGTGCTTATCTGAAGCCTGTCAAGTCCAGAATGAGGGCGTGGAAGTATTGCCCCTTTGGTAACCTGGGAGTGACGCCTTGCACAGCGCTGTGCACAGCACATGCCTCCCACCACCTCCCCACCATGGTGTATACAACCTGCTGGCTCAGTTTAGATTCCTCCTTAATACCTGCTAGGCCTGCAGGAAGTCAGTGGCAGGTGATTGTCACTTCCTCTTCTGGCAGACACTATCCTGAGCCATGGTAGAAGCAGTCCAAAGCTGGGCCATGCCTGCTGGCTCATCCTGACACTGGCCAGAGACTTGGTTTCCCTTTTCTCTGCTTCTCCTCAGAGCCACGTGCAGCTCCCCACATATCCTTAAGGGGTGGCCCAGACATTGGAGCTCCCATACCTGTCACTTCAGAGCCTGCCAGCATCCATGGTTAGGAAGGCTGCTCAGTGGTAGATCCTGTTTCTCACTGTTTCCTCCCATTGGCTGCAGTTGAATGTTGGTTTTTGTACTGAGATTCTATGTTCTTTCCCGCTTCCCATGTTGTCTGGCATGGTGCTAGACACAGGGCTGCCACACTGAATGAGAGTGGATACCCATTGTGTTGTTGATTGTTTTTGAGACCAAGTCTTATTAATTAGCCATGGCTGACTGGAACTTGCTATATAGACCAGACTGACCTTAAACTCATAGAGATCCTCCTGCCTCTACCTCCAGAGTGCTTGACTAAAGGTGTATGCCACTACATCCAACATGTTGATAATTTACGTAAAAGGGTCCTGTTGTTTATAGACAGGATCTTGAGTAGTCTAGGGTAGCTTCAACTCCCTTTTATGCTAAGGATGACTTTGGACTTCTGGTCCTACTACACCAGCCTCCAGAGTACTCGATGCAGGCATTAACTACTTCTCGGCTGTCCAGAGGTGAAGAGCCTAGACAGCTTTCCCCTGCAGCCCATGAGGTGTTGGCACAGGAGTTCAGTGCATCCTCAGGCTAAATGGCTGTCCTGTGACCCTCACTCCTGATTTCAGCCAGCTGTCACTATTCCCCCAAAACTTTTAATCAAAATTTTAATGAGAATTAAAACTTGTTTAGAAAATAAATAAGTTCTAGCAAGTTATGATGACACACACTGTTAATCCCAACAGAGGCAGACAGATCTTTGTGAGTTCAAGGCCAGCTTGGTCTATATAGTTCCTGGACAGCCAGGACTATGTAGGGAGACCCTGCTGCACAAAAAAAGTGGGGGAGGGGAATGAATTGGAAAGTAACATACTAGCCAGAGACAATGGTGCAGAGCTGTCATCCCAGCTGCTCTAACTGCTGAGGCTGGAGGATCAAAATCATCAGTGAGTTTGAGATCAGCCTGAGTTACAGGAGACTGTCTGAACAGATACTTTGGACCCTGTGCGGGGGAGGGTAATCAAGGGCTGGTGGAGTACTTGGGGATATGTGTATGGGCATGTGTGCCATGGCATGAGTGCAGAGATCAGAGGACAACTTGGGAGTCGGTTCCCTCCTTCCACCATGTGGCTTCCAGGGGTAGGTCAGATGGTCAGGCTTGGTGGCAGCCACCTTTACATGCTGAGCCAGCTCACTGGTCCCCAGCCCGACAGAAGAAAACAGATTACTAAGATCAAGTGTCCTAGATCTGAGTCCCCGGAGAAGGTGAAGGAGTCTGTCTTAGGGCTTTCAGAAGGATGCTGTCTATAGAGACTAAGAAGTGCAAAGGCTGGGTGGTGGGACCTTGCTAGGAGTGCCGTGGGTGCACACGCTTGCACGTGAGCTCACACACACCATATTTTCAGCTAAGGAGGCTGAGGCAAGAAGGTAATGTAGATCTGGGCCAAGGCGCAGAAGGAAGGAGGGAATCACTGCAGCCATTGTGTCCACAGATGCCTCTGCTAACATTATCCCAGTCTGTATCCTTCCCGGCTTTCTTGAGTTATCTCCCACCATCTGAATTGCTGTAACCAGATACCCAAACACACACACACACACACACACACACACACACACTCTCTCTCTCTCTCTCTCTCTCTCTCTCTCTCTCTCNCACACACACACACACACACACACACACACACACACACTCTCTCTCTCTCTCTCTCTCTCTCTCTCTCTCTCTCTCTCTCTCTCTCTCTCTCTCTCTTTCTCTCTCTCTCTCAAGTCCAGAGTCAAGCCCTCTGATGTCTTCTGAGACCCCTCCCTTTTGCTTGCAGGTTGATTCCTGCTTCCTGTGTCCCTACGACCTTTCTGTATCCTAATGTCCTCTTAAGGAGTCTGTAATTTGGTTTAGGGTCCCAAGCTGCCTCCTTCTTAGTTCAGGAGGAACAGGAGTTAGTCCATGGATCCATGACTGTCTTACCTTTACCTTGGTAGGGTTGAAACCCAGGGCCTCATGCCCACTAGGCAGGAACTGTTGCTGAGTTGGGCCTGGCCCATAGACTCTCCACTAGTAAAGCCCTTCAGATAGGGTGGTCATGGCAGTCTAGCAGTGTAACTGGTGCTCTTTGGTCCTTCGTTTCTGCTCTTGTGGACTATAGTGACAGCCAGGAGTGATATGCAGTCATTTGTACAGCCATGTTTGTATTATTATTAAACATTTCAGTTTAGGGCTGATTTAAATTTAATTTTGGAGGCTCACGACCGGCTATAACTCCAGCTCCAGGGGATCTCTCTTCTGGCCTCTGTGGGTACCACACTCAACATGCACAAATACACTTTATCTATGTGGTTTTGTTTTATTTTTTTGTTTGTTTTTTGTTTTTAATTTGGCTTGGTTTTGTCTTTGTTTTTTGGTTTGGTTTGGTTTTTCAAGACAGGGTCTCTCTGTATATCCTTGACTGTCCTGGAACATGATCTGTATGTCAGGCTAGCCTCGCAAACTCAGAGATCTGCCTGCTTCTGCCTCCCCAGTGCTGGAATTAAAGGTGTGCACCGCCACCACCCGGCTATATGTGATTATTAAAAAAGAAATTAAGACCGGGCGATGGTGGCACATGTCTTTAATTCCAGCACAGGGAGGCAGGGGCAGGTGGTTCTCTGTGAGTTCAAGGCCAGCCCGGTCTACAGAGTGAGTTCCAGGGCTGGCTCCATAGATACTGAGAAACCCTGTCTCAAGGGCCGTGAAGGCAGCTCAGCACTTAAAGGAGTTCACTGCTGACAGACTGGGTTTGATCCCGGAGAAGCAACTTGTGCAGGTTGCCCTCTGACCTACATACACATACATGCACGTTAATGTAATAAAAATTAAGAGTGGCCAAATGTGGTACATGCCTTTAATCCTAGCACTTGGGAAACAGAGGCAGGAGGATCTCTTTTGAGTTTGAGGCCAGCCTAGACTACATATGAAGACCCTGTTTCTAATAGCAGTAGTAGTTAGATTTAACTCTGAGGCGTGCAAGCACATGAGAATGCAGGCACGCACACCTGTCCACACGGTACAGGACACAGTTTCACAGTCAGAAGCTCGCCTGACTCCATCCAAGTGATGGGGTTACAGGCACATAGGCTTGTTTACCCATGCCCCAATGTCTACATGGATGTTGGGATTTGAACTTAGGTCCTTGTGCTTGCAGTGCAAGTGCTCTTGCCATTGAGCTGTCTCCCAATCCTCCCCTCTAAACAGAATAATTGTGTTGTTTTTGTTTTGCCTCTGATATCCAAATCTCTTTTAGCTTCATTTGTGCTGTAAAACGTCACCAGCCAGACCATGCAGTTGGCTCTCCTGAGTGTGACAAATGCGGGTGGTTCCCAAGCCCATGAGTCAAGTATGCTTTTAGATTTTTGCTGTGCCGTTGGTCGTCACCCCACCCCCAGGACCACGTGTGCTGTTGTGTAGTGTTCTTCTCAGTCAGATGACTCTTTTGCTTGCACACTTGTCCTGAGGATGGCTCAGGTAATACTGCCTTGTAAGACTGCTGACTTGGTTTTGAGCCTCAACACTCAAATAGAAAGCCAGGCAGACAGGCATGGTCTATGATCTCAGTGTTTGGAGGTGGGGGCAGGATCCCTGGGGTTCAGTGGCCAGCCTTTGTAGTCTGTCGTGAACATCAGGCCACTGAGAGACCCTGCCTTAAAAACAAAACAAAATAAAAAAATAAAAGCGAGGTGGCCAGCTCCTGTGGAATGACACTGAGGTACATGTGCACAGTTCTTTGAGACAGGGTGTCTCTGTACAACCCTGGCTGCCCTGGAACTCACTCTGTAGTCCAGACTGGCCTCAAAATCTGCCTGCCTCTGTCTCCCGAGTGCTGGGATTAAAGACATGCACCAGCATTCCCAGCTTCAAGCATGATTTTTTAAAAAAGGACCTTTACTGTTCCTGTAATTGAGAGATAGGATAATGTTATTTGCCTTAAATAGATTCTGTAGTGCTGGAGATAGAAGCAGGAGCTGCGTGCTGGGCCATGCTCTGCCTCTGAGCTACTGCATCCCAGCAGTAAGAAGTCACTCTCGCCAGGAGGTGGTGGCGCACTCCTTTAATCCCAGCACTCAGGAGGCAGAGGCAGGTGGATCTCTGTGAGTTCGAGGCCAGCCAAGGCTACACAGAGAAACTGCAAAAAAAAATAAAGTCACTCTGATTTTAGTGAGATTGGAATCCAGATCCTTTCAACTGGTAGGCCCTGTACTGCTCCTAGCCCAGTAAGTCACAATAATTGTGGCTCTGGAGGATGAAGCACTCCATCACTGCCAAAGTCATCTCATGGTCCATGAGCAAGTTTGTTCCAGATATTCACACCAAACCTTTGGATGCTAGAGTTGACCTCTCTTAAACACCACAGGCCACTTGACAGAAATCCTGTCTGCTTGAACCATGCACTCCTTGCTACATGGCCACTGGTCCTTTTTGGCACCCCCACCCCCAATAGCACTTGGGGTCTGTCTGAATTGAGAGAAAACCTCAGGTCACTCAGAGCTCCAGTGGCCTCTCCTGTTCCCCAGGTGCTGCACTGTCAGAGCCGTTTCCTCTGCTGGGTTGGCATCTGCACTCTGCTCCTTGGCACTTAGAAATATCAGAACTTATTATGTCTGTCCCATGCCTCCCCGGGGTGGTGGGCTCCATGAAAACAGGCACCGCTCTCTGCCTGTCTCCCAGAGCCTGGGACATGGCTGCCACAGTAGGGCAAGTGAGCTGGTGCTGGCCTGTGCTTTGCACGTGAGGAAGCTCAGGGCACACCAGGAGCTCTCTCTTCTGGTCTCCTCGGCCTTTCCTCGCTGTGCTACAGAGTGAGTGCTGGAGTCGGGTAGGTGAGGGGCTCAGTGTTCAAAGAGAGCCTGTGGCTTGTATAGATCTTATGGGTTCCCCCCGCTCAGGGAAAGTCCAGGGGAGTCCAGGAGTGAGCTGTCAACTGCCACCGCTGGCATTTGTGCCCCCAGTTTGAACTCTGTACAAGACACCTTGCTTGACCTTGACGTGGTTCAGGGCTCAGGCTCAGTTCAGGGGCTAGTATGACCTGGCAATGTTTCTGTGTTGCCTTCATAGACAGCTTGCTGGGCTTTGGGACTAAAATGTTAGTCAGAACCAGCTGTTCTTGTGGCATTTTTTACAAATGAGGAGAGGAGCCCTGGCTTCCCAACTGGGAAAGCCTTGAGAGCCTGCCCTTGGCACCTCTGCTGACAGCCACTTGTCAGGACAGCATTTCTTGGGGTACAATGCTTGTGCCTCTAAGGCCACATGAGTCATTCCAGCTAGGAGCATCTCCAAGTCTCTGCAGCCTCCAAAATGTGCCATGCTGGGACCAGGTGAAAGAAAGCACTATGTTCCAGGCCACAGTTTGCATTTGGTGTGGCCTTTCCTCTCAGCCAGCTCTTGGACCCGAAGGAAGCAGCATCTAGACTGGGAGTTGGGATGGGGTGTGTGGAAGGGCTGGGGTGACTGAGCACCCCTCCGGCTCCCCAGGGCTCAGTGAGCGCTGCCAGTGAGACCTGGGAGCTGCCTGCATGCTGCCCTCCTGTTGAGACAGCGGTGATGAGCAGCCTGCTCTAGGCTTACAACTTCCCCTGGACTTGCTAGCATCTTGAATTTCTTTCCATTTGTTTTAGGAGTAAAAGTCCCTCGAAATTTCCGACTGTTGGAAGAGCTGGAAGAAGGCCAGAAAGGAGTAGGCGACGGCACAGTTAGCTGGGGTCTAGAGGACGACGAAGACATGACACTTACAAGATGGACAGGGATGATAATTGGGCCTCCAAGAGTAAGCACCAAGCCATGACTACAACTGTCTTTGTCTTAAGTGCACTGTGCCTCCTTTTAAAGCAATGGTCGCCTTGTGGGCAAATGCTCACTAGCAGTGTTTTCTGAAATGTGGCTGTTCTCTCTCTGGCCAGTTTCAGTTTATACATTTGAGCCCCTCTGGTGAGGTCTAACCCTCTTGGGTGAGTCGATCCTGTACAGTCTGTAGTATGAGTTTATATGACAGTGTAGACCTTTGAACTGGCACGTCTCAGGCTGAACAAGCTCTGAGCACCTGGGCTGCCAGCACACTCCTGAGGCAGCAGCCACCACTGCCCAGCTGTGCCCTGCTCGTCAGCTGAGCATAGGTTCTGTTTCTGCCTGTCAGCGCTGCTGGGTCCAAAGGTATTTTTAAAAGCCAGGACCTGTGAGAGCTCTGGTTTGTGAGGTCCTGGCCAGTTGTGTCTGAATACATAGTTAGCCCTCCAGAAGTGTATTTAGTGCTGCAAGGTTGTTGTCAGGTCCTCCTACAAAGCCACATTCCAGGTCACAGGTGGGGAAGCTGACCCAGGAGTAACGTCACCTGCCCTGGGTCTGGTTGCCAAGCCTGTGCTCTCTGCCTACTAGGCCACACTGACACGCTCCGCTGGAGAAGTTGAGTTTTCATTGGTCAGCACTGGGGGGGGTAGATGTACGTCTACTTCCTGGTGCAGGAGAGAATTTGGCAGAAGGAAAGACCCTAGAATGGGACACTCCTACAGATGAGCACTGGAAGGTGTGGCCTGAATGTGGCTAGACCTGTCTAGTGTGTTTGTGCCTAAGGGTGACAGCTTCCTTCCTTTTTAGCTTGAGCAAGGTGCTGCCTGTGCACTTTGGAGATAGGAGGAGTCCAGATGTAGGCAGCAGGAGCTGACACCTGCCTCAGGCTTGTTAGCATTCAGAGGCTTGAAGTTCCTTTTAGAGGATCATTGATACTGTTGGGGAATGGCCAGCCTTGCACCTTACTGTGGCTTCCTAAGTCATCTTCATGATTCTGTTGCCGGGTACAGAGAGTTAATACAGTCTGATTGTGCCCATTTCCCTTCTCCCTGTGACAACAGCATACTGACTCCCTAGGACACCAGGAGTGCTGATTCCTGTTGAACTTGCCGTGGCTACAGTTGCCTGAATCTCCGCATGTGGCAGTGGAGGCAGGAGGGTCCAGTCGTGGTAATCTTTATCACGTGGGGAATTTCAAGCCAGTCTGTATCCTTGATGCTATCTCAAGAGACAGGTGGGCTGAAGATGGCTCAGAGGTCAGGAGCGCTCGTTACTCTTGCAGAGGACTCAGGTTCCATCCCGGCACTCATGTGATGGCTCACAAATATCCATAACTCCAGCTCCAGGACCCACATAAATGTGAGCAAAACGAAGGGAACAGGCAGACAGAAGTCTAGAACAGCCCATAAATGGTATTGAAAATACTCTGCTCTGTTTAAATGCGGGCTGGGTGTGGTGCAGCACACACCTGCAAACTAGAAAGGGAGGCACAAATGCTACAAGTTCAAGGCAGCTTGGGCTACACGCCAAGGCCCTGTCTCTAACGAGCAGAAACTGGTGGATTACCCTTTTCTGAGAGGGGCGTAGAGCCGAGAGAGCTGCTACAGCACCGAGTGCTCTCCTGTGTGCGCCTGCCCTGCAGCCCTGGTATGACAAGGCCACATTAGACCTCACAAATGCTTGCTTGGCAAACCATGCATCGTGCCACTGAGCCACACCCCAAACATGCCGTTTATTAAGGCAGGGTCTTGACCCAGGCGATGGTGGCTCGGACCTGTAATCCCAGCTCTTGGAAGGTCGGGGCAGGACGATCACTATTGGTTAGAGGCCAGCCTGGGCTACATAGCCAGATCCCATCTCAAAAATAGAGCAGGATTTTGCTTTGCAGACTACACTAGCCTTGAACTTGGCATCTTCTTGCCCCAGCCTCCCAAATGCTGGGGCCTGGAACTTTGCACAAGGCGAGCAGGTGCTCTGCCACGGGGCTTTTCTTAGTTTAACTGTGTGTTCGGTATGGGGAATGTGTCTGCAGATGCCCAAGGAAGCCAGAGGTATTGGATTCCCTGGAGCTGGATTTAGCAGGAAGCTATGATCTGCCAACAGAGGGGCTGGGAACCTAGTGGGTCCTCTGCAAGAACAGAATAAGTTCTTAATAGCTAAGCCGTGTCTGGCCTGGAGTCCTTGATTTCTGAGATACAGGTGGACAGTGTAGTGCAGGCTTCAAACCAAGACTCTCTTGCTCTGCTTCTGATGTACTGAGATTACATGTATGTCACCGTGCTTGGTTTAGAGTGTGCTCCTAATATGTATAATCTTCAAGTTTTTCTCAAGTGCCCTGACAAAAGGAGGAGAGGGTTGAGAGCTGGTGCTCAGTAAGCGCCCTCCATGTGGTCTGGGGCCCCAGTCAGTGATGGTGTTACAATGTACAGAGTAGCTCAGTGAGCAAGGAACTTGCTACCATGCCTGGCAGCCAGAGTTCAATGTGTACACGTGTTTGCACACACAAATTAGTGAACAAATGGCATTCAGCTAACAAGACCACCACAGTATCCATCACTTAACATGCTGGCGGTGACTTCTTCTCCCTCCCACCCTGAGCTGCACCTGGGGTACTTTGTACCTTTGCACCGCCGAGAGAGGAACTTCATCCTGGGTGTGCGTGCTTAGTTTACCCGCTCATTGTGGTAGCATTGGGACTGACACCTATGGCATGTGATGGAATTTTTTGTGTTTTCGGTTTTTTGAGTTACATACCTAGGACTGGCATTGCCAGATTAGTGACAGCTGTTCAGCGTCTGAGGAGCTGCCTGTCCCACTGTTACTAACACTCTCTTTCCTGGTCCTTTCTTCTTTTAATGTTTTATTCGAGACAGGGCATCTCTGTGTAGCCTGGTTGTTCTGGAACTCGCTATGTAGACTGGGCTAGCTTGCCTCGAACTCCAGAGTTTCATGTGCCTCTACCGCCTAAGTGTTGGGAGTGCACTGGGCATGCGCCATCCCTACCCAGCTGGGATGTTTTGCTTTGTTCGTTTTTCAAGACAGGGTTTCTCTTGTATAAATGGCCTTGAACTCAGGGATCTGCCTACTTCCACATCCCTAGTGCTGGGGCTAAAGGTGTGTTTCCTGTCTACCCAGTCAGTCTGTTCTTTTTTATTCATTTATTTTTTGAATTTTATTTATTTGTTTGTTTGCAGAGTTTTTTGTTTTGTTTTTTGAGACAGGGTTTCTCTGTGTAGCTTGGAGCCTGTCGTGGAACTCTCTCTCTGTAGACCAGGCCTGGAACTCACAGAGATCCGCCGCCGCCTGCCTCTGTCACCTGAGTGCTGGGATATAAGGCTTGCGCCACCACCAGCCAGGTATTTTTTTTTTAATGTGTGGGTACTCTACATGTACAGCTGCAGGCCAGAAGAGGGCATCAGATCCCATTATAGATGGTTGCGAGCCACATGTGGTTGCTGGGAATTGAACTTGGGAACCTCTGGAAGAGCAGCCAGTGCTCTTAACCATTGAGCCATCTCTCTAGCCCCTGTTCTCCTTTTAAAACCTATGCCTTCATTGTTTTGCTTTAGGAGACATTTTAGAGTCTGTAGCCCAGATTGGCCTGGAATTTAGAGCAATCCTTCTGCCTCAACCTCCCAAAAGCTGAGTCATTGTTATGAATCGCCACACCTGACATCCCAATAGTTTTGATTAAACTTGGTTCTCTGATGTTAAAAACAGAGTCATACAAGCAGCTATTTCTAGGTTCCTGGTGTGGGTGTTCTGCTCTATGATTGGCTCATAAGGCGCGTGCTCTGGAACTAAGAACCAACTTGGTGTTTTGAGTTGGGATCTTATGTAGTATAGGCTGATCTTGAACTCCTGAACTTCCTCATTCTACCTCCCAAGTTATGGGTATGTACCGTAACCCCCACATAATCTCTGACATAATCAGATTTTTTTAAGATAGGCAGAGGCAGGTGGGTCTCTGAGTTTGAAGCCAACCTGGTCTACAGAGTGTGAGTTCCAAGACAGCCAGGGTTACACAGAGAGACCCTATCTCATAGCATCTAAGATAGGGTCTCAGGTCTCAGTCGCTGCTAGCCTGGAACTCACTATGTCAGTTTAAACTGGCAGAGATGTGCCTGCCTCAACCTCCTAAGTGCTGAGATCCAAAGTGTGTGCAAGCAACTTTATTTATTTTTAGCATCTAGTTGTTTCTGGGGCTGGAAAGAATGGCTCAGCAGCCAGAGAGCTTGCTACTCCAGAGGATCACAATTCCATCCCGGCTTCCATGCTGTGGTGGTCTTGTTAACTAAATGCCATTCGTTCACTAATCGGTGTGTGCGTGCGTGTGCGTATATACACTGGACTCTGGCTGCCGGGTATGGCAGCAAGTTCCACCTCAGGCCTTTCTGGCTTCCGTGGGCGTTGCACACACATACACAAACAAATTTATATATATTCATAATAAATTCTTTACACATATTTACCTATATATGCATTACATGTATGTGCATTACAGCGTGCATGGGGTCAGAGGCCACTCTGAAGTTCTCTTACCCTGTGGATCCCAGGGAAGTGAGCTCAGGTGTCAAACGTCTTTACCTGCTGGATCAGCTCACTGGCCCTTGGCAGAGCATCTCAGTAGAACCCCTGAGGGACTCAGCTCTTCGCTTATTCATTTTAGTGTTGGGGACTGATGTTAGGGCTCCTGCATGCCAGGCAGGTGCTGTTTTTGAGACAGTTCCTCACCACACTGCCCAGGCTGCCCTTGGAAACTCTGTAGCCCTGGCAGGGCTGGACCGTAAATCATTTGGCCTCAGCCCCCTGTACCTCAGTCACAGGCCTGGACTTCCTGGCCCAGGTTGTTTGTTGCTTGTTTATTTTTACTAGTTTGGTTGGTTTTTTTTGTTGTTGTTGTTTTGTTTTGTTTTTAGTTTGGTTGTTTTTTGTGTGTGTATGTATTCATTTATTTGTCCTGTGTTAGATGAGACACCCCCCCCCTTGCACAGAGCTGTAGGTGTACATGCAGGTGTACATCACTGCATTAATGAAGCTGTAGTTGTGTTGGTTGGGGTTTTCTGCTGTGGTGGGGACCGAGCACAACACTGTGTACACTAAGCAAACCATACCCCAGCTGCTGGGTTTTTAAGAGGGCTAGTCTTTTATGTAATGTATTAGCCTGCATGTATGTCTGTATACTTTATGCATGTCTGGTGTCCACTGAGGGCATCAGACCCCCTGGAACTGGAGTTACAGGCAGTTTTGGACTGCTATATGGGTGCTGGAGCTGAACCACGGTCTTATGCAAGAGCAAGAGCTCCCTCGTTTGTTTGTTTGTTTGTTTGCTTGTTTGCTTGTTTTTGAGGCAAGGCCTTACTCTACAGCTCTTACCTGGAATTTTGCACTTTTGCAATTTTGCCTTGGCTTCTCCTGGATGTCCCTGGGGGTTACGGCTCTTCATGGAGTCTGTGCTGGGAGCTGAGAGGCTAACATGCAGGCTTAGGGAGACCTCAGCGATCTGAACCCACAAGCTGTGAGGGCGCTCTTGACCCAGACCCTGCAGCTAGGTTTTGGTTGACCATGCTGGATAGATGGGTGGCAGCACTCCCTAGAGAGGGAAGGAAGGAGGGAGAGATTGAGAGTGGCAAGATCATGTTGAGCACTGGCTTAGTCACTTGGCGTGAGAATGGTTTGCATAGGTAGGTGAGTGGGCTGTGATGAGTGACCTGAAGAACTGGCTTCTTAGACATGTCCAGTGGTTTTTTAAAAGACCCTGAGCCCAGTAGATGCCACTGTTTGCATAGGAGCAGCTGTTGTGCATGCAAGACTCCTAAGGAGGGGACACTGCCATGTGCGAAGGGCTCACGAAAGAAGGGTGGCCCCTGATTCAGGGCCAGGCTACCATCGGGGAGGTCGTGGCAGTGTTATCTGAGAGCGCAGAGTCAGTGGTGCTAGTGTAGGGGTTGGGCCTGCCTGTGTTCTCATGGAGGCATGATTGCCTTTTTAGAGACCAGCAGACATCGTTCGTACTCTTTTCCTCCTTTCGCCTTGGCAGACTTGCATAGCAAGCACCTCTACCCACCAAGCCATCTCCACAGCTCTCAATAGTTGACATTTTTGTTTATTCGAGACAGAGACATACATAGCCCGGATTGGCCTCAAAGTCACTGTAGTTAAGAGATAACCTTGCTCTTGGGGCTACAGGTCTGCACCACGATGCCCGGCCATAGCTGCCATTTCAGAGTTGATGCGGCCGCTGGTGATCCGGTGCATCAGCTGCATGGCCTTCTCTCACTAGATGCTGATGGCTTCTCATGTCAGCATTACTACAACATAGAAGGTTCTGTGACCAGGTGGCACATGCTGTAGGAGATGTGGCCTCGGGCTGGACTTGTTGACCCTCACACCTGGGCATCACTAGCTTCATATTTCTGTCCTTTGCTTGTTTCTTCAAGGTCAAGCTGTGGTCCAAGGACAGCAGTGTCTCAGAAGTTGTCACAAGTTGTACGTCTCTTAGCTCTTTATAACTGATATCTCTGTACCCTTTTTTTTCCAGACAATTTATGAAAACCGAATATACAGCCTTAAAATAGAATGTGGGCCTAAATACCCAGAAGCACCCCCATCTGTAAGATTTGTAACAAAAGTCAATATGAGCGGCGTGAGTAGTTCAAATGGCGTGGTAAGTCCCTCCTGCCCACGGTGCTCTGCCGGCTTATCCTCCGCAGGTTATCACAGTGTGTCTGCAGCACTGGGGCAGGGCTACTTCCATTGTGTCTTGTCACTCCTCTGAGCTCACCCCTGGAGCCCTGTACTGTCACTGATAAGAGTGTTGACCGGATGCAGAAACTGAGGCAGAGGCTTGGCCTTTCCGACATCTTTACATGGCCCTTGACCACTGCCACGCTACGGCTTTAATTTTATTTATTTACTTTGTGGCATTGGTGTTTTGTTCGTTTGTCCTTGTTACAGTGTCGGGTCCCTGGAAACTGAGGCTACAGACAACTGTGAGCTGCCATGTGTGTGCTGGGAGTTAAACTCAAGTCCTCTGGAAGAGCAGCCAGTGCTCTTAACCGCTGAGCCATCTTTTCAGCCCGTTTGCTTTTTCTTTCTTTTCTTTTTCTCTCTTTTCTTTCTTCCTTTCTTTCTTCCTTCCTTCCTTCCTTTCTTTCTTTCTTTCTTTCTTTCTTTCTTTCTTTCTTTCTTTCTTTTTTGTTTTTTGAGAGGATCCTGTTCTGTAGCCGTGTCTAGCTTTGGAACTCACTATGTAGCCCAGGCTGGCCTCTACCCATGGCAGTCAGTCCTCCTGCCCCCTCCCAAGTGTCTAACTGGGACCTTACTTTCTAAGTGCATTTTTTTTAAAGATTTATTTATTTATAATGTATACAATGGCCTGCCTGCATGTGTTCCTGCAGACAGAAGTTGGCACCAGACCTTATTACCGGTGGTTGTGAGCCACCATATGATTGCTGGGAATTGAACTCAGGACCTCTGGAAGAGTAGTCAATGCTCTTAACCACTGAGCCATCTCTCCATCCCCCTTAAGTGCATTTTGACAACAGAATCTCAAATTCAGGCCTTGCCCTGGACTTCGATGCATTAGAGCCCAGGGCCTTACTCAGGCTAGGGATCTGCCATGGAGCCACACCCCAGCCACAACTCCTGAGTCTATGTTGCTTGCCAGAGGCTTGGGGGCACCATGCCTCTGTCCTTGAAGTCTTGAGAAGATGGGCCAGAGAACTAGAAATGAACTGTCCTGTGTGTTGCTGTATTGGAGCCACCAACCCCTTGGTAACCTGAGAGACCTGGCTGCTCTTGCTGCCACTCCCATCTCTATCAGCCCCACCCTGGGTGGATAGTGGAGAAAGCCAGGGTGTGGACGCCCAGGTGCTGATCCATCAGGATGGCCTGAGTTTGACCAGGTTAAAACTTATGTCCACAGAGCTCTGTTCGTTCTTCCGTGCTGGGTGGGACCCAGAAAAGGGAGGCAGGCTGGCTACAGGGCAGGGAGGGCGGCTTGGCATGGCCTCTGTGTTGATGGAGTCATGTGGGCTCAACACAGCAACCTCGGGGAAAGCTTTGCTCTGGAGTCCAGGGTAATGTAGGTGTTTCCCCTCTTTGCAGGTGGACCCAAGGGCCACAGCAGTGCTGGCAAAGTGGCAGAATTCCCACAGCATCAAAGTCATCCTGCAGGAGCTTCGACGCTTGATGATGTCAAAAGAGAACATGAAGCTGCCACAGCCGCCAGAAGGACAGTGTTACAGCAATTAGTCACCAGGGCCCAGGCTTCCCCTCCCCAATCCAACCTAAGTCTTCATTTTCCACAGTAGTGAATTTTCTAGATTCATCTTGTAGACCTCAAAGTCCTGGAGAGGAAGCTCCACTGAGACTTCATCCTGAGACACTGTTCTGATACTAATTTCTGTCCATTTGAAATACCTGAGTTGTGCTGTGTAACATCTTCTGTCAAGTGTAACCGCTGGCTGCCTAGTTGAACTTCTGGGATCAAGAAGGTGTGTTGAAATCAATTTCCTTTGGGAGCGGTGGGCACAGCTAACGCAACTGTGAACAGACACGTCACACAATCACCTGCTGCTGACACTTGGCCTGGGTCTGCCTTTGCCCGCCCCGCCCTCCTGCCACAGCTGTGTGGTGGTGGCCCTTAGACTAGATGGGAAGGCTTCAGGTAGCAGCCGTGGGACTACTGCTGGGCTTGGGGTGCTTTGGCTGTACCCCTGCTTCCTTAAGTCTTAAGTGATGCCCCGTCCAAGCCATCGTCTCCCCCATTCCTCCACTACCGCCCTTGGCCAAGTCTTAGATTGTAACCCTCCCCTCCCTCTGAAATTGGCCGTGGGTGAGGAATTCAGGGCTTCCCGTATCCCCACCTTTATCAAGGGGTGCTGCTTTTCCCCTCCTCAATTCCCTTGTTGCCCATCACCACCCAACACTTGCTGTGGCCAGAAGCCATCAGATGAGGTTGGAAGAGCCTGGCCTCCCTCACTTAGCTCTGGACCACACATTCACTTGCCACCAGCCTGGGAAGGGGAGCTGGGTCCTCAGCCCTGCTGCCACCATCAGCCGATGCACTTTGAGCTCAGGTCTCGAGGTGAACAGAGCAGTCACGAGGCAACAAACCTGCCAGTGTTCAGGGTCCTTGGTGATTCCGCCTAGAGAAAGGCCATGCGGAGAGTCCTAAGCGCACGGGGTTCTGTGTCGGTTCCTTTTCTCATAATCGCTTTGCTTTTACAAACTGAAGAGGTTTGGACAGGGCTCCCTGGCCACCCATCCGGTCTGATGTGGAGCCTGACAGCTGGAACAGAGGCCCTGACCCTGTGGACTCAGGTTTCAGTGTTGCTGCTCCTCAGACCCTCGGCAGGGACCTGGAGGAGCTCCGTGTCACGAGTGTTCAGTGGGCCTAGCCTCCTGGCTCGTTGCCATGTTCCTCACTCTGTTCAGGACCACTAAATGTTGAAATATGAATGCATACCGAAATAAAGGCAATTTGTTGTGTTGCAAGGGTTTTCTTTGGGTTTGGGTTTTTTGTTGGGGGGTGAGCATATATGTGAACCCACCTGTTGAAGCAGCAACTATCAGGTCTGAAGTGTGGCTCCTGTGGCCATTGGTCTTTCTGGGACAAACTGTAGCTGTCCGGGCTAGGCATCCTGTAAGTCAAGTTCACCGGTGTTCCGCTGTCGGTCATTGCCTGGTTCTACTGTAATAAACAAGTGTGCATTGATACAGAGTAGGCTGTGCCCTTTTTCCGCCAGGCTTATTCAGCCAGAGGGTCAGATGCTTTCGATGCTCTGAGAAGAGCGTGTCTGAAAGCATCAGGTAGAAAACTCTGGGTGTTCCAGCCAAGACTGGGCTCTTGATCGCTGCGCTTGAAGTAAAGGGACCCTGCCAGGGGCATCTGTGGATGAGGGTTGGCCTGTGCACCAGTTTGTTGTCCTGTCTGAGAAGAACTGAGGGGTTTTTGTTTGTTTTTGAGACATAGTCTCTGTTGTGTAGCCCTGGCTGTCCTGGAACTCACTTTGTATCAGACTGGCCTTGAACTCTCAGATTCTGTCTCTGCCTCTCAAGTGCTGGGATTAAGGGTGTATTCTCTACTGCCAGCCAGAAGATGAGTTGTTAAAGGTTTTTATTTGGGAGGTGGCGGCAGCAAGGTTAGGACTTTGACGAGGCCCTGCGGGAGACAAACAGCTGGTCATGGTTGTACACACGTGTAGCTCTCATATTTAGGGGTGGAGGCACTGGTGAGCCCACCATGCCTCAGTGCATGACCCTGGCTAAATCAAATGACCCTTACCAAACACTGGATATGAAAGGGGCACCTCTTGGTAAAGGCTAAAAATGCCAAGGTGAGTTTGGGGTCCTCTACCTACTCTGTTCATTGGGAAGAACCCGCAGTGGCTGAACTTTCAAAGCCAAAAGTAAGAATACTAATGCGTTGTCATAGCTGTGGTGTTGCAAACAAGAATTTTGATTCTTGTTTTGGCAACTGGTCCACAGCGGTCCGCTATGCAAGGAGTGAGGACATGTCTAGCTGCCTTGACCCAGGAGCTGAACTTCATCCGTGGATCTGCCGTCACTAGAAACAGGCCAACCTGCAGGAGGAGCTGGCCATGGGGAGAGGCTGGACCAGACCCCGGGTGGATAACCACTTTGCCCTCTCTGGTGCCTGCCAACAGGTCCCTTGCCCTCAGGGGACCCCCCCAGGGAGCAAGAGGATGCTGACATGTTTCTTCTTGCCTGGGTCTCTTTTGCTTCCTCATCAGTGCCAGGTGACTTGAGATTCAGTCTTGGGCTTCTCAACACTCAGCAGTTTGTAGAGCATCTTGTTCTCTTTTGGGAGGTGACACCACCATGAGCCAACAGGACCAGCTCTGGGCGATGGCATCCATATGGATGCCTTGATGTCCACCAGTTGCAGTGGCTTGGGGGACAGATCCTCAAGCTAGAGCCAGCCTTGCAGCTGCTGCTATCAGCTGTCATTGAGGGGGCACTGCCACACAGCTGTGAACATCAGACCTCTGTAGAAGCGGATGTCATGTGACGTCTCCCCGCAGCCTCTGCACAGGGCACTTCCCAACCCCAGGTCCTCCTGTGATGCCTGACATGCCTTTGGCTTCTTGGGAACCATGGGCCTAGGAGCTCTTTGAGGAGCATGCTATGGCCCCAGGAGCCTGGGCCCTAAATCGCCCCGCAGACTCCAGAAGCTGACCAAGGTACCATCCATTAACAGCTACAAGATGCCAGTCATTGTGAGAAAAACTAGGCATGCAGTAAGAAGATGGAGCCCCAGTGTCATTTTTAAAATAACATGAACAGTAAATGGGTTTCATTATGACATTTTCACACATACTGCTATCTTAATCATAGGGACCCCAATGACTCTTGTGATTGTGAGATAAGGTTTCGTAGCCCAGGCCTTTTGAGCATCCCCAGTGTATCCTGGGCAGATACAGAGCTAGACCATCCCCACTGGGGACTGGCTTTATCTCGGAGGTCTCAGGGGTACCCCTTCTGGCTGTCGAGGACACTGGGTTCTGAGCAGTGATAGGACCCCATCTCAGATGTTTCAGGTTGGACATGTGACTGAAACTGGGACAGACTGAGGCTCTATCACACCCGATAGGGACATATTTGCTCCTATTGTTTGCCCATACCATCCCACTGAACGTCAGCCATGAGCAGCAGGGCAGGGCCTATTGTGTTGGTACTGTCTGAGCTCACTCTGGCATTCCCTAGGAACTCCATAATACTAGTGATTGGGAGTGGGTGGGTGGGGACAGGCATTGTTGAGGACTCGAGGCTCCGAGGCTAGGCTCTGCTGTGTGACTCCAGGCAGGTTCACTCTTTGTCTTTCTACCTACACAAGTTATTCTAATATGCTTAGACAAGATTTTAGGTAGAGAGCGCTCACACACAGCTGGTGTCAAAGCTCCTTCCTGGCTCAAGTCTGCAGTTCTGACCTCCAGGTTCAACTCAGGCCTTCGTACCCATTGGGGCCAGCAGAGGGTGCGCTTGCGCTGCAGAACTGCCGCCTTGCAGCAGTTTCCCCGGCAGCTGTACTAAAACAGGGACAGGTGGGGACAGATGTGGCCACGAGGCAGATGAACTGGTGGCTCCCAGGTGTCCTAAAAGTCAGTACCCCCAGGACCCTGAAATTCCAGTGAAGGTGGAGGCGGGGATGGGGGTGTCCCCCAATGGCCACTGACTGCAGTCAAAAGCAAAACCCAGAGGGCCCGAGAGAAGGCGGAAAGTGAGTGAAACACAAGCCCCATGGGCCAGCCTTTCCCCTTGCAGAGAAGCCAGGCTGCTCCGTGGGAACAGTGGACTGAGGGTTTTGTTTCTGTTGCCATCACTTGGGCTCTCGCCCCTGAACTACCTCACCCTCCCCTGAGGCCTGCTTTCCCACCTCCCTTCAGCCCTTCCCCAGGCCACTGGCCTGACAGTCCCTTAAACATCCGGTCAAGCCCCAGCCCTGAACTGCCCCCAGGACCCTTGCCTCCCTCAACACACTCACCCAGCAAGCATTTTTTTGGGTGCTTACTGTACGTCAAGGCCTGTGCAGTGAGCAAGAGCCATGAGCTGGAACAGGAGGCAAGATGGGAGACAAGGAAACAGGTGCACACAGTGTGACTTCAGAGGTATCTAGCAAGTGTCCTGTGGGACCGGGGACCCAGAGTGGAAGAGAGCACAGGCTGAGTTCTAGGTGGGGGACGGCTGAGAACAGAGGCCAGAGTTGAAGACTACAGTTCACACTAAAGTCCCCAGCATGCAGCACTGAGCAGGCATCCGAGGAACAGATAAATGAGGGTGTGACAAGCTGGGGGTCGCCGCAGCCCCCACAGCGGGAGCTGGAGCTGCCACACCCACCCACTCACAGTTTGGGGGAACCTCGCCTCTGGCCCAGTGAACTCCCAGCATTCCTGACCCTGTAACTTGAACCCATGCCCTTCAGGCAGGCGGGGTCGTCATCTTCCTCGCCAGCCTCCCACCACACCCTGTGGCTCTGGCATTCGCTTAGAGCACAGCTTCATGGGAACATAGTTATTCCTTCTCCCAGATAGTTCAGGCTGGGAGACTCCTGGGCCCCTCCAGCCACACTGCCCTGGCGTGACTCCTGACACCTACCTCCCTGACTCCTCTGGCACGGTGCCTGCTTCAGGTTAGCGACTTGATGCCCTGAAGGCCTCTCCTGGGCCCAGCCCCAAGAATCTGGCTGCGTCCACCCGAGACCTCCAGAAAGCATGGCACTCTACAGTTTAGACAGTGACCCACATTACAGTGCCTTTGCTTAGCCAGGAACATACTTCTGGGTTCACCTGCTCCACCAGGGTTCAGTGAGCAGCTACTGGGGGGGAGGGGGAGAAGGGTGCTTCCAGAGGCCCAAAAGGTATAGGAGCAAGCGGCCCAGCAGACACCCCCCCCCCCGTGCTGGCACAGGTGACCTGGGACATCAGTGGGCACCGCAGGGACAGGAAAATGATAGTGGCAGATGCTAGCGGGGCATAAGGCAGGGAAAAGGCTCGAGTGACAGAGACGAGACGGGGCTGAGGTGTCACTGGAGCTAGAGGAAGCCAGGGAAGGTGGCATTTGAACAAAGATGTAAGAAGAGCAAGGGAGTCTGCCAGCATCTAAGGGAGGAGGCTTCGGAGAGATGAAATCAGTGCAAAGGCCCTAGGCAAGAGCAGGCAGGAGTAGCTGGGAGGCCAGCATAGCTGGGAGGGAGGAAGGAGGCAGGGGACAAGGAAGTGGCCATGTCCCTCCCTGCAGCAAGGCTGAAGTCTACTGGTGACCTGGGAACCAGGTGTTCCCTATAGCCTGGTAGAGCAGAGGCCCCTGGGGACTCTGTCCCATAGGTCAGCCAGAGCCTCGCAGATGCAGGGTTAGCATGGCAACCACTGAGTCCTACCCCATCACTACTTGAAGTCTGCAAACCCTTAGCCAGCTGTTTGCCGCTGAGGGCGAGCAGGGACTCAGATACCCAGAGAGGGGCGCCCTTTGCTCAAAGACAGCATGCTTGAGTGTGAGCGTGAAAGCGGGGGAACAGATCTCCTGCTGGCTGATGTACCCTGTCCTCCGGAGTACCCTGGAGCAGCGCACTTCCCTCCATATGCCGTGACGCGACATGGCTGAGCATGGGCTTTGAGTTCAAATCCCAGACTCAGACCTACTGCCGTGTCCTATGAGTGACAGCGGCCGAAGTGTGACAGGGTCTCCAGAATTCCTCACTCACAAGAGCTATGTCCTATGGCTGCTACAGGAGACTGGCCTTCTCCCCTGCCACCTTCCCTTCTTTCTTGACACCCCTTGACACGGAAATCAGGACTTTCTACAGGCACTGGGTCAGAGGTCATCCAGATGAGTACTGGAAGGAGACACCTGGTACACAGCCCAGGGCGTGACACTCACTCCCCATACAAGTCACCTGTGTTCCACAGGACTCAAGGTTGTCTCCCCAGCAGCACTAGCCAGGGACTTCCTGCTGCGAGAAAGGGGGTCTTTGCGGGGCTATGAGTCCCTGTCACATCAGAGCAGCTTCTCCAGGGTCACTCGGCTGTCCCAGTGGGGGGGGGGGGGTAGGGTTCAGTGGGCAGAGCCAAGGAAGCTATCGGTCCCAGGCGCCCAGGCAATGTCCTCCACACACACAGAGGATCTGGACCCAGCGTGGTCTACACCAACACAGCTAGCAGGCAAGGTTCTCTTCCGCCGAGCTCTACACACAACCTGGAGGACCAAGTGTGTGTAGGGCAGGGTCTGTCCCAACGTCGGCTGTCACTGCAACTCAGACCCAGCATCACCTGGGAAGAGGGACCCTCAACGGGAGAATTGCCCAGAGCAGATTAACCTGTGGCCACATGTGTTAGGCAGATGTAGGAAGACCCATCCCACTATGGGCGGTGCCACCCCTAGGCAGGTGAGCCAGAGCTGTGTACGAAAGGTTGCTGAAACCAGGCATGGTGACACACACCTTCAATTCCATCACTCTGGATGCAGAGGCAGGCGGAGCTCTGTGTGTTTGAGGCCAGCTTTAGCTGAAGGACAAGTTCTAGGATACCCAGCCCTACATATAGGGACCATGTGTCAAAAAAATGCAAATAAATAAATAAATAAATAAAATGAGTGTGGTGGCTGGGAGTGGTGGCCCGTGCCTCTCTAATCCCAGCACACGGGAGGCATGCGAATCTCTCTGTAAATTTGAGGACAGCCAGGACCACACAGAGAAACCCTGTCTCCAAAACAAACAAACAAATAAGAGTATAGTGGTTTATGTCTTTAACAACCCCAGCAGTCGGGATCTCTGAGTTTGAGGCCAGCTTGGCCTGCATAGAGAGTTCCAAGAGAAACCAAAACCAAATAAATAAATAAATAAATAAATAAATAAATAAATAAATAAATAAATAAATAAGCAAGCAAGCAATTAGGGCCAGAGAGATGGCTCTCAGCTGGTAAAGGCATTTACTGCTAAAGTTAATGAGCTGAGTGGGTACCACATGATGGGAGGAGAGAACCAAGTCCTGCAAGTTGCTCTCTGACTCCACACACGCGTGTCCTCGTGTGCACATGCACACACACAGAATGAGTAAGTGTGACAAAAACATTTCTAAAGCACAGGACAGTAGCTGAGCACATGGCAGAGGTGGTGGTAAGCAGACGCTCCAGGCCCACTTGGTTTCTGCTTCCACTGCAGGAGGATGGACTGTCTCCTAAATGCAGCCCGCCCTCTCCCAAGTTGCTTTGGTCACCATGTTTATCCCAACAACAGAAGGAAAACTAGAACAGGGTTCGAATCTTAGCCATGCCTTCTCGCTGCTGTGTGCCCCAGACAGGTGTCCTGCAGTCTCTCATCATCATCAGTTTCCATGACGACAGGCAGGGCCTGTGCCGGGGAGGGCCCACCTCAGGTGTGGGAGATTAGTAAGACGGGCCCCACGGAGTTAGTGAAGGTAGAACAACCAACAAGGGCAGACCGCACCAGCACGCCCCATGATGTCATTCGTCACCTTCATCCCAAGCCTGAGGCCAGGGCACCCTTTCCCTCCGTTTGGTGAACGAGGAAGCTGACACACCGAGAAGTTAGCAGCCCGACCAGCACTATACAAGTCCTGACGTACAGTGTGGACAGAGGCGGGCCTGAAGTCTGCATGCCAACCAGCCCCTCCCTGCCTGTTACCACAAAGGTGCATCTGTGCCACTTCTTGTCCAAAACTTGGGGATTCTGTCTCCCAAATCTAACAGAACTCAGTTGCTCCTAAGTTTGCAGCTGGCCCTTTCAGCTCCACCCTTCTGCTGCAAGCAGGTCTCCCGGAGGGACAGACACCAAAATTTCACACCCCCTTCCCCACCCCAGCCCCTTCAGAACCCTCCTGTCCTGAACCAGCTTTAATTCTAGGCCTTTCCACAGCAGGAAGCAGACTGTCCCTCTGAGCGCAGGGTGCCTGTGCCCGTAGCCCTGTGAGGCCGCTGGACAGGCCTCAGGACAGGCATCAGGGCAGAAAGCAGATCCGACCTTGGCAAGTCCATCCCTGCAGCTGGGGAAACTGAGGTTCAGTAGGGAGTAGTGAGGACCGAGCCTGGCTTTGGGCCCTTTTTTGAACTGTCTCCTGCTGACTTCCAGAACCACAGCAAGAAGGACTAAGGGCAGACAGGTGGGGAACTTCCCTCCACCTGCCTGACTCTGGGCTGTGCCTGAAGGGACCAAGTACTAGCGGCAGCTTCTCTAGAGGCATCCGTCAGGAGAGTACGGCCCTGAAGTTTTCAGTGGGTACGGGCTTCACTTCTGTGGTTGAGGGGTGGTGTCTGTGTCACCAGGTGGCCCCTATCCAGCTCCCCTAGGTCATCAAGTAGGGGAGCAGCCCTGTTCCATCTCCCCTGGCCCCCGGTGAGGGTCTCAGCCTTGCCTGCCCGGTTCTTCCTGCCGAAGCTCTTGGTTTCAGCCTCTATCCACTCCCTCATGGAGACGCCCCTCCCCCCCCCCACTAGGGTAGCCACAAAAAACTCCCAGGATCCACGGCTTAAACCTAAAGAAACGCTTCCTGAAGCACATGCTCTAATCTTGTGGAGGCAGGAGGATCCTCAGCTACGTAGGGAGTCTGAGGCTAGCCTGGGCTACACATGACCTTATCTAAATAAACATAGAGACCCACAGAGACAGAGAAACATTTCTTCTCATGTTTCTAGGGCCAAACTTTGAAGCCCAGCTGGGGTACAGTGCTGCTCCCCCAAGATTCCATCTCCTGGTCCAATGGCTCTCAACCTTTCTAACGCTGCGACCCTTTAATACAGTTCCTCATGTTGTGGTGACCCCACAAATTATTTTTGTTGCAACCCCATAACTGTAGTTTTGCTACCGAGTGGTGTCTCAGTTCCTAAGACCATGGGGAATATGTGTTTTTCGAGGGTGACAACCAGAGGTTGTGATGGGCTGCCCCGGTGGCACTTGGCTCTCCCTGGCTTCCCACAGTGCCACACTAGACTCCTGCTGCCCCGTCTCCGAGCCAGGTCTCTGTCTCTGTTCTCCCTCCCTCAGTGGTGTCACCGTCTGCCATTATGTAACTGTGTCTTGAGACCCTCGGTGAGTGGGTCTATGAGAGTCTGTTAACTAAGTCCCAAATACAGCCCCTCCTGGGGTTCCAGTGCACACGGATCAGGAGGAAACACAACCCAATCAGCTACAAGCACCCTCTGTGTTTTCTCGGATGGACTGGTAACTGGGCAGGCTAGCTGGGGTCCACCTTGGAGATCCAGTTCTGGGAAGGGGCCGACAGGGGCAGAACCAACAATTACAGAACTGGATGTGGCTTTAATTATAGCCTCTGAGACCCCACAGGAGACACGGCTGGCCTAGTCAGGCCACCAGGCAAGAGTTGACCTTGGAGTGGCTGGGGGCTGGGCCCTCCGCGCGGGTCAGCTCCTGGTCCCCTCTGCCCTGGGCTTCCCTAGCTCCTTCCATTTTCTCCCAGCGTCCACAGGAATGGTGCATTTTCACTTTGGGCTTGGGTTCTGAAGATGGAACCCAGGGGCCCATACAAGTTAGGCGTAGGTTTTTAAGCCACACCCCCCAGCGCCACTTGGAAATGTTTACTTGCAACAACAACAAGTGGTTTCCGGCTGCAGAGCCGGCCCAGCGGTTGAGAGGATCGGCTGCTTGGACTCAAGTTCAGCTCTCGGCTCCCACGTCACGCAGCGTGTAACCACCTGTAACTCCAGTGGATCTGACGCCCCCTCCTGCCCCTGTGGGCAGCTGTGCTCACGTGCACACCAGCCATGCCAGGAATGATAAACTAATAATAAATCAACCGGGCAGTGGTGGTGCCCACCTTTAATCCCAGCACTCGGGAGGCAGAGGCAGGCAAACTTCTGAGTTTGAGGCCAGTCTGCTCTACAGAATGAGTTCCAGGGTACACAGTGAAATCCTGTCTCAAATATA
>NW_026068060.1:276240-310415 GCF_014885135.2 Alexandromys fortis | reverse complement strand
GACTGGGTGTGGTAGCTCATGCTGTTAATTGAAGCACTCAGGAGGCAAAAGCAGGGAGATCTCTTTGAGTCTGAGACCAGTCTGATCTACATAGTGAGTTCCAGGCCAGCCAAAGTTACACAATGAGACCCTGTCTCAAATAAACAAATAAAAATAAGAAAGGTTCTATGGTGTGGCTTTTAGCAGGAGGGCATCTCCATCCCACTCCCAGGTTCTATCCGGCACGGCGGCTTTGGTGACGGAGATCTCAGGTTTTAGCACGGGTAAGTCTGGAACTGCTTTCAAAGGAGGAAGGACATCGCTTGCAGGGCTGCTAAGACTGGACCCCCAAAGCCCAGAAAATACTTCGCCAGCCCTGGAACAGAAAGAAACACAGTGAGACCACTGTGGGCAGTTACGGTGTGTGCCACGGGGGAGCGACCTAAACGCTCATCACCACAGACCTGGGAATCAAGGAAATTCATACTGTGGAACACTACACAACTGTGAAAATTGCTTAGCTTTAGAGCCTTGGATGGGTAGACTTGCAACAGGGGTATGAACGTGCAGCCCGGCCCTCTCCATTGGCAGAGCAAGGTCCCTGCCGCCCTGCCACACTCCCAGCCTCGAACAGTTTGTATTTTATACAAAAAAAAAAAAAAAAAAAAAAAAAAAAAAACCCAGCTAGGAAGAGGCATGTGGTGTGCTCGGACTAGCTGTGGAGAGCGGCTCATGGCAGCAAGCAAGGCTGAGGCTGCAGCCTAGGCAGGAGTCCTGGTCTCTATTTGTTTACTTTTTGGCTATAAGTTTTAGTATTACCAGGAGCCAGAAAAGAATAGCACCCTCGCCAGCCCCATCCAACCAGAGAGTGGAGGGGACCTCCTGCCCCAGAAGCTGGCGCCCACCCCACAGCCCTGCTCTTTCCCCATCTCCCCCCTACCCCCAAGGCAAGTGGGAGCCCCGTCGGTGCGGAGGGGAGCTGCTGGCTTGGGCCCTGGCTGCAACAGCCGGGTGGGGCGCAGAGCCAGCAGGCTGGAGCCAGGCAGCCTCCCGGGCCTCCTCGCAGCCGCTTTTGATAAAGCCCCTCTGTGCGTGGGGTGGGGGCCCGGCCGGCTGGAGCCAGCGCACATCTGGAGGCCAGCAGAGGCCCAGGCAGCCGGCGGCCGACAGCGGCGCCATCCCGAGCCACACGCCCGGCCCTGGGTAAACACGCCCGCGCCCACCCAGCGGCTCACCTTTCGCCCACAAGGCTGCCTTTCTTCTCGGACCCAGGCCCATGCCACCGCGAACATTCCTCCCGGGCACAGGGCAGAACAGGCCGCTCACCCCAAGGCTGGCTGAAATCCGAACCGGAGCGAGCAGGCGCAGGTTGAGGTAGAGGAGGGACTCAGGGAAGAGTCTCCCGCTTGCCAGGCCCTGACTGTGGTTCAGACCACCCCCTCCCCATGTCCCCCGGAGTGGGGACGTGTGGGTGAAGGTGATCCACGAATTCCTACGGAAGCCAGAGTTGAGATCCTGGTTCCAGCTGCGTGCCCTTCGGAAAGTCCACTCGGCCTCCCTGAGCCCCAGCTGTCCTACACGCAGAGGACCCGATGGGTTTCAAGAAGTCACCATGGGTGAAGTGCTGGGGAAGAAACTGGCTGCCGCCTCAGGCTTCCCAGGTGGTTAGTCCCATCACACTCTCCAAGGTCACTCCGTGCCAGACACAAAAACGAGGTGGTGGAAACTGAGGCACAGGCCTTGGAGCCTTGTCATTTCTCAGAGGAGCAGCCCCCCACCGTATCTGGCTGCTGGCTACCCCAGGACTAGACTACTCCCCACTGCAGCCCACTTGGGAAACTAGCAAGCTTCTCCATCCCTTCCCCTGGTGGATTACTACACAGTTCCAGCCATGGGACAGCAGCCTGGAACATCACCATCTGCTCCAAGAGGAAATGGGGTCTCCTGGCTTCAGCCTCAGCAGGTTCTGCCCCCTCCAGGACTCCTTCAGAGAGACTCCTAGATAGTGGGCCCTGCTGGGATGGTGGAGGTCACAAAGGGCTAGAGGTGTGGGAACTAAAGGTCAGGGCACTTCCTGGAAGAGGGGGCCTTGGGACTTTCAGGTTGGAGGTTGGCAGCCCTGTACCTAGCATGGCTTGAACACTTACTTCGTGGAGTTTCAGCCTTCCCAGCTGACCTAAGAGGAAACTGAGGCACAGAGGGGCAGGTGCTTCATTCACTGGGGAGGGTAAGGGGCCATGGGCATCTTCCCTCCTGCCCATTAGTACACAAGTCTACTGTGTGCCTGGTCCCCCTTGCTGAAGTATGCTTCCCTGTCTCCTCCCCTGTCTCTTCTGGCCTCTGTTTCCCTCCTCTGAGCAAGGGCTTTGCCCTCCAAGGTGCCTTTCTGGCCAGGGTCCCTGAGGGCTAGGGCACATGGAAATAGAAGCTGGTTGGTGGGGAGGGTCCTCCACCTGCTGGCCCCCCCTGGTCCCATGAACCTGCTCGCCAGGCTGGAGCCAGCCGCCATCTGGAATGCCGGGCGGTTTATGGAGCCAGGCGGCTGCGGCCCTGGCCCTGACCCGGGCAATCTGGAAGCGATTAGCAGCTGGGCCAAGGGGTATTAGGAGTTCTCATGAATGGTGGGGTCCGCCGCCCAATTCCCACCCCCGCACCAGTGGATCCCAGGCTGCGCTGGGGGTCTCTGGGAAGTCTCCCCCAGCTCCTGCTCCACGCCAGCAGTTCAGAATCCCGTGATCCACAGTGGCAGGAGCTGAGCCATATGCAGGCCAGGGGTCTGGGTGGAGCTGTGGTCCAGAATCTGGGCTTTCCCCGGGGAAGAATGCCTTTTTCAGAATATAATGTACTCAGGAAGAAATACTAACCCCATCAGCAAAGCCCAGAGGCAGACAGAGAGAGCCACTGTGACCAGGGTCCAGGGTCTCTTGCTGTGGTAGGAACATCCACCCATGGAGACCAGCAAGTCTTTCTTCCTTGTTTCTGGGAGGAAGGGGAGGTGGAGATAGGGCCTCATAATGCTCCAGGCTGGCCTCAAACTCCTTATGTAGCTGCGGATGACTTTGAACTTCTGATCCTTCTGCCTCCACCTCCTAAAAGCTGGGATTACATGTTTGAGCCATCATGACAGGTTTATATCGGGCAGGATGGGATCCAGGGCTTTGCGCATGCCCGGTAAGCACTATACCAACTGTGCTACTCCTACAGCCTTCTCCCTTTTCTTTCAGTGCTGGGAACGGGTCCCAGGGACCTGCTCCTGCTGATGTCGAGCAAGCTCTCTACTTCTGAGGCCTACCTGCTGGTCCCTAAGTTCTCCCTGAGGAGCTGAGGCTGGAACTATCTTCCTGCCTCTTCTCCTGAACTCTGGGCTTCGAGGCCTGTGTCACCACACCTGACTTCTCTCTTTTTTCATTCAGTGACAGCCCTCTGTCCTGCCCCTGCCTTGGCCCCAAGATGAATCCACACTTCTGTTCCTGCAGCTCATGAGAGTGAAGCTAGAGACTGCGGCGTGGAGGGAAGGGTGTCTTGCTGTGCACCCCCTATGTCTGAATGTTTCCTGTGCATTAATCACATGGCCGGGAGGTTGTCCACATCATTGCTGTCCCCCATTAGAGGAAATAGAAGTGCAAAGGTGAGGTACCTGCCTGGTGTCACACAAGGTGACAGGCAGAGCTGAGGTGCAGGATCTGGCTGCCAGCCTCCAGGACCGAGTTCCAAGCATCTTTACCATGTTGCCTCTCCCTGGGCTACAGAGAGTTCTGGAGAGATCTGGTATCTGGACAGGCCTCCAGTGGTGCACAGCTGGCTTGTGTCCATCGTGGGCTGGCCAGACTACATCTGTGGCAGTGATGGGGGTGTGGGGGTGTTTCCATTCCCAGAAGGGGCTGTTTGTCACCATGGTGACCATTTCCTGGGCTGAGGGCCATCCGCCCAATGTCCTCCGTGGGGAGGTGTTGCTGATGCTGACCTGGACCCCTGCCCTCAATCCCATGTCCTAGGCTTGCTTCCAGAGACCTCAGGGCACGAAGCCATGCAGCTCCTTCCCACCGCACTGTCGTGACTCCTCCAGCTTCCCTTCCTCATGCAGCCTTCTCCCATCCCAGGCTCCCACCCCAGCCAGAGAGGAGATAGCAGAGGAGGGAGGAGGGGCTGGAGAGCCAGCTCAGCATTAAGAGCACTTGCTGCTCTTGCAAAGGACCGGGGTTCAATTCCCAGCACACATGCCAGTGGCTCACAGCCACCTGTAACTCTCGCTTCAGGAAATCTGACACCCCAATTCTGGTCTCCCTGGGTTTACACACACACACACACACACACACGCCCACACAAACGAATTAAAATAAAATAAAGCTAAATAGAAAACATGGAATCATCTTCCACCTGAGCCCCAGCTCAAGCCCAAGTCCTCCTCTGGCCAGCCCCCCCAACCCTCCCCCATCCCCCCTCCAGGACACAGATAACCATGACCAGAGTGAATCTGTTGCAATGCCTTGCAAGGACTCACCTGTTCCTTGTTCAGGTGTCTAAGGGCCTAGCGCCGGGCACATGCACTAGCGGTACCTGATGATGTACTCCTTCATGCCACCCACTCAAGAAGCCGAGACAGGATTGCAACAAGGCCTGCGGGGGTTGCATACAGAGTAACTGTAAGGCTAACATCTTAGGTCAAAATAAAAGATAAACGCAGGGTTGGGCCTAGCGGTGCACATGCTTTTAATCTCAGTCAGCACTCAGGAGGCAGAGGCAGGTGGATCTCCGAGTTCGAGGCCAGCCTGGTCTACAAAGCGAGTTCCAGGACAGTCAGCACTGTTACACAGAGAAACCCTGTCTTGGGGAAAAAAAAAAAAAAAAAAGGAAAAGAAAAGGCTAAAGGCAAACCTGCAATCTTTGTCTGTCAGTTGTGGGTGCCCCTGATAGTGTATGCCCGGCTCACTGACAGCATATTGGATTCTCGGCTTACTCCTCCAAAGGAACGACTATTACCAGTCCATCTTACAGATAGGCAAGCCAGGGCTCAGAATGGTACGAGTGGTCCAGGTACAGAGAGAGACCCAGGAAGACATACACACTGGTTATGGAGGGAAGAAAGGAGGGACCACAGAGGCAAGAGAAATCTTAGAATTCCCATGGCCTTGGCAGGCCTACAGCTTTCTGTCCTCTGAGAAGTGGGGGTGTGGGAGCTCAAACTCCATATTCCTGAACTTTGTTGCAAGTCAAAAGAGCCCGTCACAGCAAGTGACCACGTAGCCCCACCGCAAAATGACTAACAGTGGACACGGGGCAAGCCTTTGGTTAATTCTGTGGCTGAAGCTAGCCTGGGTGTGGGCCCTGCCTAGTCCCCCTCAGCCATGGGTCCTCCTGGCCCTTAGTGACGCAGCTGTGGCGGTATTTGGCAACTCCAGCTGCCCACAGTTATGACAGCTGGGGGTGGGGTAGCTGGGCAGTCAGTCCTGGCCTCTGCCAGTGACCCCTCCTGACAGACTGACAAGAACTGGACATCCCTCCCTTCCCTCTTCTGAGACTCTGCCTCATGTGCCTTCCCCACAGGATTGTTAGCAAGGACTAGGAAGTCAAAGCCTTGCTGGCAGGGCGCTGTCTGTCACCCTTCACCATTCTCTCCAGAACCAGATGGCACCTGGCCTTTTGTTTCTTTCTCCTGAGACAGAGTGTTACTTTGTAGCTCACGCTAGCTTTACTATGTAGCCTAGGTTGGCCTCAAAGTTCTGGCATTTCTTCTGCTTCAGCCTTTTCAGTGCTGGGACTATAGGCATGAGTTACCAAACCCAGCACAGCTGGTACTTAGTACCAAATAAGGAAAGGAAAAACTGAACAGTCGCTGGGTGTGGTTTAGTACACCTGTAATTCAAGTGCGGAGGATCCGGAGCTCAAGGCCAGCCTGGGCTACTTGAGATCCTCTTTAATCAAGTAAATAGGAAAGAAAAACTGAACAAAGGAATGTAGTAATTTACCCCCCGCCCCAGCCCCCCAAATAGCTCTTAAGCACCGACTGTGTGTGGGGCATCAGTCTTAGCCCTGGGGTGTAACAGTGTCTGGAACATTCCTCTGCTCAGAGCAGAGCGTGTTGAGAAGCAGCAAAGGCACAGATGTGCGCGGTGCAGTGACAGGGTGGGTCACTCTCACAGGGCAGGTGAGCACCGGCTCAGGCACAGCTCTGAGACTAAGGGACAGGGACCTTCGGTTGAGCAGGACATTCCTTATGAAAACGGAAACCCTCAAGGCTCTGAGCAAGTGCCTGGTCAGGAAGGTCCCTGAGGAAGTGACGTGTGTGCTGAACTGGGACGGGGCAGATCTGCAGGCCACTGGAGGAAGAACTTTCCCAGCAGGGGCAAAGCTGGGGCAGAGGCAGGAAGACAGTCGTCACCCAGGGGAGCTGGTGGTCAGCGGGAACGCCCCTTGGCCTGGCCTTGGGTTTCTCCTCTGTGGAGAGGGAGCAAGGGCCTTTCGGGCAGGGCAGGCAGAAGGAAACATCTCTGCGAGCTGCTGGGATCCCCCAGGGCCAGGCACCTTTTCCCCAGCTGCCTCGGTCTGACCCCACGGCAGGTGCGTGGAGAAGGTGTGCCTGTGGCTCACTGCCTTCCAAAGAGTCTCAGTTTCCTCATGTGCAGAGAGTGCGGAGAGCTAAAGCTGATGTCCCTGTCTCCCGCGGTAGTCAGCCCCTCTGAAGCCCCATTTGGACTGAGGTGAAAGAGGATGGTGTGGGTGGAGTAGACCCCGCTCTCTCAAGAGGAAATGCTGCTTAGTCTCCTGTACAAAAGGAGGAAACTGAGACCACAGAAGCAGCAGCAAGGCAGGTTCTGGCCCTTGCTGGGCACTCACACTGAACTGGACATTGGCTGAGCCCTTTGACCCCAGCTGCCTCCCCTGCTTCTCTCAGCAGGCAAGGTAGGAAGCAGCCGCTGGGACCCAAGCTCTGCAAGGGAGGAAGTAAGTGGAGGCTGAGAGGAAAGCCAAGGCCATGGGCAGGTCACCGGGAAGCCGGAAGAGCGGCCTGGACTTCAGACCCAGGGTCTCAACCTGAAGCTGCTGGCTGTGCAGGCAGGATGACGAACACACACACACACACACACACTTGTACACATACACACACCTTCACACAAATGCACACACACATACAGATATACATACTTACACAAATTCCCATACACATGCACACACCTACACACCCACTCACAGATATGCATACTTACACAAATGCACACCTACACACTCACACATACACATTCACACACACGCACACACTTATGTACACACATATTAAATGCACATTCAAATACACACATGTACACACACACTGGTGGGTGTGGTCAACGGGGCCTTATCGAACTCAAGGCCTGTGA
Organism: Alexandromys fortis; assembly: GCF_014885135.2. Taxonomy (NCBI): domain Eukaryota; kingdom Metazoa; phylum Chordata; class Mammalia; order Rodentia; family Cricetidae; genus Alexandromys; species Alexandromys fortis. The sequence continues at coordinate 303,081 of NW_026068060.1, read as the reverse complement.
AATAAGCAATTGCCGGAGTGAGGGGCTAGAAGGGGCTGGTTCCACATTTTCTTGTGAGACAGGGTCCCATGTAACCCAAACTGGCTTAAAATTCACTCTGTAGCCAAGTACGATTTTGAATTTCCAATCCTCCTGCCTCCACTTCCTGAATGCTGAGATCCCAGGTGTGCACTCCCCACGCCTGGGTTACCAGGTCGATTTTGGTTGTTGTTGTTTTTGAGACAGGACCTAAGCCCAAGCTGGCCTCGAACTCATAGCTTTCCTCCTGCTTCAGCCTCCAGAATGCTGCGATGCCAAGATGTGAACCAACATTCAGAGCTCAGTTTTATGATTTCCACAGCAGTTTCACAGCTGGGGAAAGCCCCCATCTCTACTCACCCAGCAGCCCAGCGCTCAGTCAACAGAACTGCCAAGTAAGATTGACGATAAAAGTGGAAAGATTAACTCAAAAAGGAAGGAAGGAGCCAGGTGTGCTGGCCACACCTTAATCCCAGCACTTGTGAGGGCGAGGCAGGTGGATCTCTGTGAGTTCAAGACCAGCCTGATCTATAAGGCTAGGAGTGTGGCTCACTATGGAACTCTTCGTAGCATGCATGCTCAAGGCTCTGCCTTGACCTCCGCTCTGCAAGAGCAAACACAGTAAAAAATATCCTCAGTTGTTGGGCAAATATTTATAGAGAGCTTAATCTGCTAGAAACGCTGTTTCAGACTCTAATGAGAGTGGATAAAATAAGATCTAGTGAGGACAGAACACGGGGGTGGGGGACAGCGAGAGAGACCTGCAGGTGCTGATGTAGAAGGTGATGGAGTCTGGAGAGGCAGGAGCCGGGAGAGGCCACCGCGATTGAGTAACTGCCTGGTGGGGGAAGGGCGGGAAGGGTTTGTCAGGCAGGCCACCCTGGAGCATAAACAGGACAGTCACCCTGTCGATGCGCTGGCTCTCCAGCAAAGCCAGCTGGGGTGGGCTGGAGATCGGGGCTTCCTCCAGCTGGCTTGGGCCACCCAGGGCACAGACGAAGCTCCCCTCTGGGAAGGAGGCGTGAGTCAGCCGCTGCTCTGCTAGATCTTTAAGTCATGTTGTTAGGTCAGTTTTCCTCCCGTTTCACAGAAGTGAAAACTGAGGCTCAGTAGGCAGCCTGGGGCCCACACAGCCAGCCAATGGATTTGGAGCTCTTGTATTGGATACTATCATGTGCCTGCTTGCTATCACATGGCCTCTTAGGGGCTGGAGACGGACAGGCCTCCATCAGCCGCGTGTCCTTACGCAGGTTTTCTCCCTATCTCAGGCCTTAGTTTGCTGCCTGGGAAACAGCACAGGAGGTCAGAGTCAAAACCCTCTGTGTGGGTAACAGCTCCCCAAATGCTGTGTGGACAATTCCTCAACTCACCCCCACAATGACACTGTTTAACAGAGAAGGAAACTAAGGCACAGAGAGGGGGTGCTTGTGGCCTTGGGGTCAGCTCCTTGGATGGTTGGTCGGTAAATTCCCAGAATGGAGAAATCTGGGAGAAGGAGACTAGGGCAGTGGTTGGGACCAGGACACCCAGCTGAACTGGGCTTGAGTGAGTCGGACCCAGGATGGGGGACCCAGTCCCTGCCTCCTTGATGCAGGCCTAGTTCCTGAGTGACAGGACTGTGTAAATCCCTATGTCTCCCCTCGGGCTTTGCCTGGGCCCTGCCCAAACAAACAGGAAATGCCAGGTGTTCCCACCCCCACCAAGCCGTGGGAAGACTCTGGAAGGGGCTGTGATGTGAGCCAGGAGACCAGCTCTGGCCCGGCTTGTGCGGCTTGCTTGTGCGGAGCCTGGGCCCAGGACCTTGGGCGGAGCCTGCCCCCACTCCGGGCCCCTGTCTCCCCGTTGCTGCAGTTCTGGCAAACAGTCTCTGCTATCTCTGTGACCTGGGCCGTGGCTGTGGCTCTCTGAAGCCCAGCTTTCTCTTTCATGCTTCATCCACTGAATCACTTGTGACCTTAGTGAAGACACGGCAGGGGAAGGCTGGGCTCTGAAAGGACAGTGGCCACTGGGGACAGCTGTTAGAACACTTGCCTAGCATGTAAAAGGCTCTGGGCTCCATCACAGCTTTATCCCCTAACCCGCCCCCTCACTCCCCACACACACAAATTACAGGGCCTCCACAAATGGTTTCCAAATCTTCCCTGGGCCACTCTGCTCCTCCCATGCCTCAGTTTCCCCTTAGTAAGGAAGGTCAACCTGTGACTGATTTATTGCTGGAAATCACGGGCAGTTCAGGGAATGGTACTCACGGAGTGGCGGTGGAAAGGCACACTTAGGGGGTCTGGGTCCATAGAGGACCAAAGACTCCATAGAGGCAGGAGGATGGAACGTTTACCTCCCATATATAATGAATTTGAGGCCAACCTGGGCAGCTTGAAACCCTGTCTCAAAACAAACAAAAGCCTCCTCCCCCTAGTCAGGGAACTCGCACAGAGGCTCTGGGGGCCTGTCCCCACACTAGGAATGCTGACGAGGGAACTATGTAATGAACGGGACGGGCTGTGGCTTGGGAAACGAAATACCAAGCTCATACATACCCAGAGGACAGAGCACAGACAGCCAGGGCCATCCTGCCGCCACAGGAGATCTGTTGTCTTCTTCTGGGGGTTTGGGTTCCTCCCACAAGTGGCACCTGCACAACCGCCCCTCCCCACAAGGCTGAGTCTGTTCTCGGCACGGCACTCAGATTTCTGCCTTTGTCACCATCTGTCACCTAGAGTGGGGTCAGGAACACAGTAGGTGCTCATTGTATATCAGCCATTGCCCTTACTCAGGGTCCTGCTCCTGAGACCCAGGGACTTTCTTCCCAGCTCTGCACACACACACACACACACACACACACACACACACACACACACACACAGAGCACTTGGAGGGGAGCACCCACCACCCTGAGCTCCAGCCCCCCCAAACACTTGGAGGGGAGCACCCACCACCCTGAGCTCCAGGTCCTCCCCCAAGAACACTTGGAGGGGAGCACCCACCCTCCTGAGCTCCAGGTCCTCCCCCCCCCCCCGAGTACTTGGAGGGAAGCACCCACCACCCTGAGCTCCTGCCTCTTGCACAGACCCATGTGTCAGGAACTGGGGACAACTGAGGGCTTGTTGGTTGCACTGGGCATGGGGTTTTGTGAATTCTGGCTTTGTGGATGGGGTAGGAGACAAGGGGACTCTGAGCAGAGGAGAGATGTGATCTGACTCAGTTTCTCCACCCCGTATGCACTGGAGGGAACAGAGGTATGTCCAGGAGGAGGTGACAGCTGCTATCCCAGCTGGCAATTGTTGTCTGAGACAGAATCTATATAGCCCAGCCAGGAACTCGCTGTGTAGACCAGGCAGGCTTGGAACTCACAGAGATCTGCCTGCCTCTGCCTCCCGAGTGCTGAGATAAAGCATGCGCCACCACTGCCTGGCTCCTTTTTCTTTTTTTGTTTTTTTGTCTTTTTGTTTGTTTTTATTTATTTATTTTTGAGACAGGGTCTTGTTCCTCAGCCCTGACTGATCTAAAACTCACTGTGTAGTCCATGCTGGACTCAAACTTTGGCAATCTTCATGTCTCTGCCTCTAGAGTACTGGGAATATAGGTAGGTGCTACCATGCCTGGCTTTGAAGAAGACTTCAAAAAAAAAGCTACCCAGGATGGTCTGGAACTTTCCATTCAGCTGCCTCAGCCTCCCCAGTAGCTGGGATCACAGGTCTGTGCCTTCAACACAGCCCTTAGCTGTCTGCATCCTACCTAACAGAACAGAAGGGAGGTTCCAAGTTCCTGCAAGGCCTTCGGGGTTCCTGGAGTCCCCAGGCTGAAGCACAGATCTACCAGAGCACACCTGGAGAGCTCCCACCTCTAGGCCCCTCTGAGCAGCATGAGGGAGGGACATTCACTTCTGTCCCTGTCTGCTGTGGGCAACACACCCCTAAACTAACTGTGGGAACACAGCCTCTCCTCTTGGCCAGGACTTGGCCAGTGCTGTCACCAACCAACAATAATGAACTATAACCATAAATCATAATGAGAAATTTCTACAGCCTGAGGCTGCTAAAGAGGGACCATGGCCGCCCCCCCCCCCCATTTTCCAGCTAAGGGCAGGAGTGTAGGGGAGGGGTGTCGCTGCCTGAGGTCACAAGGTAACAGGGCTGTGTTTGAAGACCCCTCCCCACCTCTGTTTCAGAAAACAGGCTGTTCAGGGGCTGCAGGTAGCCAACCTCCTGAGACAAGCCAGGAAACTGAGGCCTCATAGGTTCAGGGGGAGTCCCCTGGCCAAGAAAGGCTTTCCTGGGTCCCCTTTTACATCCCCCACAAGCTGGAGGCACTGGGCCCCTGCAGGAAGTAGCCTGGACTGGGACAGGCCTGCTGCTTTGATCAACTTTATGAGCCTTGGCTGTTTATGGAGTGCCCGGCCCCCACCCTGCCACCCAGGGCTGTGTCCTGTCAGTGGCACTTGGAGATGTTAGCTGTCCCCGGAGAGTCTGCTGCCGGGCCTCGGCCCCATTTCCTCCAGGCTGGCCCTTGGCCTTGGCTCCTGGGAACAGAGCAGCCCCTCAGACACATGTGGGGGTGGGGTGGAGTGGGGGTCCTGGAGCTGAGAGCTCATGCCCACCTCTGTCTTTGCCCTTGTTGCCCCAGCTGGCCCTGACCCTTGCCCACTCCCAGTGTTCCCCATTCTCCTCCCTGAATGGAGTGGCCCTCCCCTGCCCATGTGACTGCAATCCATCAATTTCACTCTCCATCTTTGCCCCCAGGTTGGAAGGCTCTCATTTATTTTGGTTTCTTTTTCCCTTCCTGTGGCCCTTCTGCCTTCCACCTCAGTGCAGAGACCTCACTCATCCCCCAGACTGGCCCAGCGTGTAGCTGACACACAGTAGGTACATCCCCCAGTACTGGCCCAGCGTGTAGCTGACACACAGTAGGTACATCCCCCAGTACTGGCCCAGCGTGTAGCTGACACACAGTAGGTACCCAACAGACACTTCTGAAGAGAAGATACAATCTTAGGCTGGGTGTGATCAAGAAGGCCAGAAATTCAAGGTGTTCTCAGCTATACCGGGAGTTCAAGGCCAGCCTGGGCTACGCGAGACCCTGTTTCATCCCCCTCCAGAGAAAGAGATGGGGAGAGGGCTCCAGCCTTCCTTGGAGACAGACCTGTAAGAAGCCTAAGCCACCATCATAGGAAGCCCCCATCCATGCATGTGCCTGGAAAAGCCACTTGGATGTAGATTCCCAGCTTCTCACAAGAGCCTGCAGCTCCTTTATGGAGGAGGGGACAGAGTAGGAGGCAACTGATTGTCCAGGGCCCCCGACCTCTTGGCCTCTTCCCTAGGCCCTGCCTCCAGCCCAACTCTCCACCTCCAGCCCCACCCCACCCCCAGCTCACACCTGTGTTGGCTTTGGACAAGAAGCTACGGGGACAGGTGTCCGACCAGCTGGGCCGGTTCCGGGGCACACATCTGAGGGCACTTCCCTAGGGGCAATGCTGGGGGATGCTTGTGGACACCTGCCCCCACACCTGTCCTGCATCTGCCCCACCTCCCCTTCCCCCAGCCATTCATGCCCTGTGGTCCCCTCTCAAGGTCTTCCCCCACAAGTCCTCCACACCCACAGGGCACAATGGCAAGCTATTCTCAGAGACACTCACCCCCTCAATCCTCCCGAAGTGTGCTCTGTGACCTGGGGCAGGTGCAGTAATGGCTTGGGGAGGAGACAGCAGGTGGGTTCTCTGGCCCACCCAGACTCCCCCATTGCCCAGCCAGCTGTGACCTTTCACTTCTGGGGGACCACGAGAATGCTTTCACAGAGACACCTGCCAGGACAGGCTGCCTCTCTGCCTGCCAGCAGCCCGATGGTCTCGGATTCTACTAGCTGAGGCAATGGAAGTCTTGAAACAAAGGATAGGGCACCTGCCCAAGTTCGCACAACAAGCAGAATTTGAACTCAAAATCACACGTCTTTCCGGTTCCTCCCACTTATCTTTCTGTAGGGAGCTGATGTCATGTTAGTGGTTTTGCTGAAGCCCATTCGAAAGACAGGGGCTGCATGACAGAGGCTCACCTGATGTTCCAGCTGGGGACAGAGAATCTGCCAGCACAGTAACGGTCATGTCATCTCAGATGTAAAAAGAGAAGCTAGGCTGTGGTCGGGGGCACAGGGGTAGGTGGGCTACTCTGAGGAGTGAGATCCAAGCTGAGGTGGATGAGTGTGGCAGGAGAGGGGGAAGGGAGGCTGAGGAGCCACTTCCGCAGGAAGGTAACCCATTGGAGTCCCAATCTCTCAGGACAGCTGACACTCAGCAAGTGTGGGCTCCCCAGACCATGGAAAACAGCTGTTACTTCTGATGGCACAGGCTGAGGCAGGAAAGTCACAAGTTTAAGACATTCCTGGGTAATTTTGTGGGATCCTGTCTCAAAATAAAAAGTAAAAATCGGGCCGGGGGCCTAGCTCAATGGTAGACTGCTTAGGCTTTGGGCTCGGTGCCCAGCTCCACAAAAAAATAAGCAAAGGGCCCAGCACTTGGGAGGCAGAGGCAGGTGGATCTCTGAGTTCAAGGCCAGCCTGGTCTACAGAGGAGTTCCAGGACAGCCAGGGCTATACTGAGAAACCCTGTCTTGAAACAAACAAACAAACAAAAATTAATGAATTAAGCAAGGGCTAAGGAGATGGCTCAGTGGCTCACGTGTCTGCTTAACAAGTGTGAGGACCAGAGTTCAGACCCCCAGCTTCCACAGAAGTGGGAGGTTGTGACTGGCTGGACAGGCGAACTCCAGTTCAGCTGGAAAGGCCTCAGTATGTAAGTGGAAAGGGATGAGGGAAGATCCTCCATGTCGATCTTTGGCCTTCACACACGTGCAAGCACACGTGCACACACACCACACACTAAAAGGGCAGAGTTTTGCAAACTAGCTTTTGTGTTCAGGCCTTGGTTACCACTTGCTAGCTGTGTGGCCTTGGGCAAGTTCCTCAGCCTCTCTGTGTGAAGTTTCCTCATACAAAAAATGGCTTTCCCTCACAGGGATAGCCCAGGGTCCGAGCAGTTGGCATCTTATGCTCTTTTATTTTATAATTATTGGTTTTTGAGATGACAAAGGATCTTACTTGGCAGTTCAGGCTTACCTAGAGCTCAGAGCTATCCTCCTGCCTCAGCTTCCTGAGTCCAGGAGTCACACACTTGACCCATCACACCTGGCTTATTTTACAACTCTGTTTTATTTATTTATTTATTTATTTGGGGTTTGGAGACAGAGTCTCTCTATGTAGCCCTGGATATCCTGAAGCTGGAGCAGGCTTTGAAGGCCAGTGCTGGGATTAAAGGTGTGCCCCACTATGCCTGGCTGTTTTACAGATTCTTATGGAGCATCTACAGTGTGCCTTGGGAACTAGACATACAGAAGTGACCAAGGGGACATCATCCCTGCCCTCTGAAGCCAAGCCAGCTTCTTCTGGAACCCTGCCTCCCGGGCATATTCTGACACCTCCTACAACAGGGTACCCACAGCCGCTGGCCTGGCGCAGACGCCAGCCGAGCGGGCAGGAGGCTTGCCCAGGACACCGTTTTATTCATCAAGGTCCTGGACTGTGGCACTGACTGTCCCAGGCAGTTGGCCCCTCCCTGCCGTCTTGCCTGACTCTCCCATGACCAGTCCCAGCTCTCTGTGTGTGTAAGTCCCCAAGCCAGGCCTGGAGGACACTGGACTCAGAGGCCACTGGGGTCTTGTCTAAGGTACCTGGCAAGCCCACAGCTCGACCTCAGCCCACAGGCAGGGGCCATACCCTAGGAGTCCTCAGACCAAGCCAGAGCCCCTAAAGGGACAAGGGTGAGGAATGGACCCCTTTGACCTCAATGGGGCTTGAACTAAGTATCCTAGCCCACAAGCTTTCCAGCCATACTCAGACTGTCTGGTTTCCATGGCAACAGCCACCTCCCTGCTGCCCCACCTTTCCTGTGCTAGAGCACCTGCAGGCTCTGAAGTACCTACCTGACCCTGCTGAATGCAGGGGAAGGGACAGCAGGTGTGGGCCTCACAGGAAGAGGCATCCCGAGGACCTGAGCCTAGCTGGGTAAGAAGGAGCCCCTGGGACCTTCGGGGCTCTGCTGAGCTGCCAGACCCACCTGGGAGTGCTCACTCAATCTAACCCAGCGTGTACACTTTGCACACAGGTGTGTGGGGATAGGGACTTTGGGAGGCTGGAGCTTCGGTTAGCCACTTCCTGGTGGACGGTTCCTTTCAGGGTCCTGGATCTCAGAGGTAAAAATGAAGCCAGAGCTGATGCCAAATGTCCTGGCGTGACAGGATCCAGGTGTGAGACTTTTGTCAGCCCGCATTCCTCACACAGGTGTAAGAGACAGGACCACCAACCCGGCCAGCAGGACCAACCGGAACTCAGGCTTCTTGGCTTTAGGGCCCACAGGAACCCACATGGGGTGGGGGATGGGGGAAAAGGCAGCTGGCAGCTCTGTAACAACTGTTGCTGCTTTCAAGATTTAATTTGATTTTCTGTGATTTGTCTGCATTTATCTCTGCGTGAAGTCATATCCCCTGGAACTGGAGTTACAGTGGATTGCCGTGTGGGTGCTGGGAATTGAACCTGGGTCCTCTAGAAGAACAGACAGTGCTCTTAACCCCTGAATCATCTCTCTAGCCCTGTAACAATGGTTTTTGCTCGTTCAAGACAGGTTGAAGCCAGGCGTGGTGGCGCACAACTTTGATCCCAGAACTCAGGAGGAGGATGAGTTTGAGGCTGGTTTGATCTACAGCTCGAGTTCCAGGAAAGCAAGAGTGGTTATACAAAGAAACCTGTCTCTAACCCCCACCCTCCCCCAAAAAAGACAAAGTGACCTGGAACTCACTATGGTCCTCCTGCCTCAGCCTCCCAACCTCTGGAATTACAGAAGTGCATCATCAACTTAATGGGTTTTTCTGTTTTTTTTTTTTTTTGTGACAGGGTCTGTAATCCAGGCGGACCTTGAACTTCTGATCCCCCACTTCCAGCTCCCCAGTACCCGGCTTATTGGGTGTGCGCCACCAGCACCCGCGGCTCCTTTAGTACTCAAACTCCAGGGCTTTATGCACTAGGCTCCACCACCTGAGTCATAGCCCTGGCCCTCCCTGAAGCCATTCTCCTTTCGCAGCTGAAGAGCACTTGGGGAAGAATGGATGAGCAGCACGGAAGACGGAAGGACCGAACAGCGTCAGTCCTGGACAGCTGACTAGGTCAGGAAGGAAGCCGGAAGCCAGACCAACCGGGTGTCCAGGTCCAGCTCTGGCCTCGACCTGCCCACACATCCTCAGTGGTGAGCTGGCTCCTGGAGCTGACTGAAAAGGCAAAACGATCCTTGCAGACCTTTAAGGTGTGGGGAATATGCAGACCGTGCATCCCCACTGGCCCCTTGTCTGTCCGCTTCTGCAGATGCTCTCTGAACACATCAAGCACATTCCAGCCCCAGGGCCTTTGCACTTGCTGCTCTCGTTGGCTGGAAGCTTTTCCTGTCCCTCAGGTGTCTACCGGCCTCCCTCCTCCCCACTCCCTTCAGGATTCTGCTCAATAGTCGTCTTGAGGCCATCCTGAGCCCTCTTCACTCAGGATGGGAAGCCTGGCCTTCTCCTTTGGCTCTCTCCACTTCTGAGAATGAGAACATTCTGTTTGGCTTCCAGGCTCCCCACCAGCTCCCAGGGACAGGGTCTCTGCCCCTCTAAAGCCATACTCTAGTGTCAGGAGTGTCACCTGCAGCCAGGTGTGGTGATGTACGCCTTTAGTCCCAGTACTTGGGAAGCAAAGGCAGGAGGACCTGTGTGAGTTTGAGGCTATTCTGGGTTACAGTATCAAGTTCCAGGACAGCTAAGGCTACATGGAGAGACTCTGTCTCAAAACAAAACAACACACACACACACACACACACAAAAGAGTTTGAGACCATCTGGACTATATAGACAGACACTTTATTTAAAATAAATAAATAAACAATTAAAAAAAACACTCACTGAGGCCAGATGTGGCACACACATTTAGTCCCAGCACTTTGGAGGCAGAAGCAGGTAGATTTTTGTAAGTTTCAGGCCAGCCAGGGCTACATGGTAAGATCATACCTTATAAGCAAACAAACAAATAAGTTTTAAAAACCCTAATCTCTGGAACATAATAGATGCTCAATAAATATTTGCCAAGTAAGTAGACAACAGAATAGAAAGGAATGGAAGGTGCTAGAACCGACCAGAGCCCACAGTGAAAAGGAAGGCAAAAGAAGGGCAGAGTCCAATGTTTGGATGAGACACACTGTAAGGACCCACATCCCACCAGGGCTGCGCTTGAGGCTCCAGTAGAGTAGCTGGGGTCTTCCCAATGCTGCCTCACGAGGACATCACAGGACAGATGGCAAACCTGGGGGTCTTCCCTGTGCCTATCCTTGCAGGCTGCCTGGCCTGAGCCTAGAGCTCTTTGCCATTTTTGTCCAGCTCCTGTCCCCCAGATGGTCAGCGGTGGTTTTCAGTCTGGACACGGAGATTCAGTGAGTGTCCCAGATGAGGTCAAGGCTTAGTGAATCACTGGCTGAGCTCTGACCAGGATCCCACATCCCACAGGCCTATCATGGGGGGGATGTCTATCACAGGAGACAACCATATGTGTGTCTGTCTGTCTGTCTGTCTATGTGTATCTGTGTGTGTGTCTGTGTATATGTCTATGTGTGTCTGTGTATATATCTGTCTATGTGTGTCTGTGTGTATATCTGTCTACATGTGTGTGTCTGTGTGTGTGTGTCCCTGTGAGACAGAGCCCCTGGGCTTGGGTTCTGACCACCCTTGGAGGCTGAGCAAGGTGGAAGCCCCATGTGCCAGCAAGGCTGGGACACTGTGGATCCTGTAACCTAGCCTTCACAGCCCTTCACCCCAACCTTCCAAGGACACAGGTGCATCCTCCCTCAACTCTACTCGAGATCTAATTAGGTCTCAATACCTCTGAGGCTCCTCTATTAAGGACCATCCAAGGCTCCCATCCATCAGATCAAGATTTCAATCCTGGTCACTCTGCCTGCTTGACGGCTGACCTTGAGCCAGCCCCATTGCCTTCCTCTCCCAGCTTCAGCCACACTGGCCCAGCTGCCTCCCTATTGTGCCAGCCGCATCATCCCTGCCCCAGCCTTTGCCCTGGCCTCCTCCCTGATGGCCCTGTCATGGCACAGCCTGCTCTAAACAAGCAGTTCTGGGGGAGCAGGTGGACAGCCCACTCCGTTCCCTTCCATCCTGGGTGTCCGGGGCAGGGTCTGAGCACTGAGTTTTCTCAGTAAAAAGAATGCGAGGAAAGATGAGCTGGAGGAGGTGGACAGGGGATAGGGAGGTCACACTTTAAAGGACACAGGTGGAGGACGATTTCCTGAGATAGTGTTAATCCAGCCCTTTGGAGTGGTCCAGAAGACACCACAGCACAGAGGGCCTGAGCTGGAACTCATCTATAAACTCCGGAAACAGAAAGCTATGAAGCAGAATTGTGGCGTGGCTGGCTGAGAGGGAGGTGCTGGGAAGGACTGAGGGGGCTGCCTGTAACCTGGGAGTACCAGCACCCCACTCTGGTACGGCTGAGTGATTTGTATCTGTTCTGTCCTACAAAGGCACGGACAGAGGTCTCAACTCTCCACAGCCTCCCCTCCCTGTCTCCACCCTGGCTCCCCGATTTCCCGCCTGGTTTGGCAAACAACTGGAAAGGGTGACTCAGGAGTCTGGCCTGGGGTTCTGTAGCTATGTCCCGGCGGCTGGGCTGGTGCCAGCCTTGGCCTGATGTGTGGCCTCCAGCCCAGCGTCCACTCAACGTGGCCAGGGGCTCTCCCTTCCCACGGCAGATGTTTCACAGACTGAGCCATGGCCCCGCCTACCCACGACCCTTTCCTAGGGATGTGCCAGGCTGACCTCATCTTCCAGAGCTGGATGCAGAGGCTTCAGGCACAGAGATGCTCGTCACAGCGCAGAACTGGTGTTGTCGAGCGGAGCGCCACAGGGAGATTCAGGGATTGTGTCTCCTTGGGAACCCTGAGCTTCCTTCCAGCCTGGCCCTGAGTTCCCAGGCACTCACAAGAGGGCAAGGTCGACAGCTGAGACAAAGGGCATTTCTGGGGGCCAAGTGCCTCTTGCTATCCCATCAGCAGGGCCCACAGCGGCGCGGGGCCTTGTAAGCCTGACTTCTGTCACCGAAACACACATTCGAAGGAGAGAACTGACCGTGAAGGTTGTCCTCTGACCTCCAACACACGCAGACACACTACAACAACAACCACACCTGATGGTGTGACACGGCTTTCGTGCTAAGCCGCATTCAGCGGCTTCTTAGCTGCGCAAACCTCAGCAAGTATCGCTACCTCTCTGGGCACCCCTTCCCAGGTTGCTTTGTACTTTCCTGGCACATAACAAAAGCTCAAAAACATCCCTGCGGTCCTCCCTGAGCCCCAAATGTGCCAGGTTTGGAGATTCCACCTGGTTCCCATTCTGCAGCCTCGCCTGGGGTGTCGCCAGCCATACTGCTCGCCCCTGCCATAGTTACAATGCAGCACGGTTCCATTGGGGGGGTCCACGTGTGACTTGGCCACAGCTGCTATTTCTGGCTGAGTGCGTGGTGGTTCTGGGGATCTTATGGGCACAGCCATCTTGGCTTTCCATGACCGGGAGTCCAGGCAGTTTGAGAAAATCGTGACCCTCTTCAGATTTAGAACCTTCTGCTGCAGCTAAGACTAGAGTTTCCAAATGGGGGCGTCACTTCCTCATACAGGGCAGCCCATTCTTCTCCACCCCTAAGACTCCGCTGGAGAAGAGACTCCAGGGGGCCCCAGACGCCATGTGTCCCCAGCTCCACCCTCACCAAGAGCATAAGGCTGGGGCATCCTTCCTCCTGTATCACGAAGGAGTCCGCTAGGCTGGGCATGATGGCACACCCCTACAGTCCCAGCACTCAGGAGGATTAGAAGTGCAAGGCTGGACTGGGCATCATGAGACCCTGTCTCAGAAATAAAATGTTGCCAAGAAGTAGTAGCGCACATATTTAATCCCAGCACCCAGCACCCGGGAGGCAGAGGCAGGTGGATCCTGTGAGTTCAAGGCCAGCCTGGTCTACGGAGTAAGTTTCAGGACTGACTCCATAGTTACTGGGAAACCCTGTCTCAAAAAAACAAAAATAAATAAATAAGATAAATACATAAATAAATAAACAAATGTTAAGCACATGGCTCCACTGTTTGATGTGGAAAGGGGACGGAAGGGTGAACCAGCTTTCCCTATGTCACTCAGCCAGGAAGGGACAGATGAAGCTGGCATCCAGGTGAAGGCCTGTGATACTCTGACTTCTGATACCCAGCTTCCTCTGCAGGTGGCACCTGGGAAGGCAGAGCCTGGCCTGGAGACAAACTTCCTTCTCCCTCACACTTCGCACTTTCCTCTTCCTCTTCCTCTCCCTCTCTCCCTCTCTCTCTCTCTCTCTCTCTCTCTCTCTCTCCCTCCTCCTCCTCTCTCCACCCTTTTCTGCCTTCTAGTTAGTTTGGAATCCAGCAGCCTGAGGCTCTCACATCACCAGTACAGCAGGCAAGTTCCACCTCTGAGGCCTCAGTTTCCTCCTCTGATGAATGGGCCAACACAGGCCTCCTTATTACTCAGTCCTGAGAGCCTCAACACCGTGGCTACTTTGTATTTTTTGCTTGCTTCTTTGTTTGTTTGTTTTTTTTTTTTTTTTTTTTTTTTTTTTTTTTTTTTTTTTTTGGTTTTTTTGAGACAGGGTTTCTCTGTGGCTTTGGAGCCTGTCCTGGAACTAGCTCTGTAGACCAGGCTGGTCTCGAACTCACAGAGATCCGCCTGCCTCTGCCTCCCGAGTGCTGGGATTAAAGGCGTGCGCCACCACCGCCCGGCATTCTTTGTTTGTTCTGAAACAGAGTTTCTCTACATGGCCCGAGCTGTCCTGGAACTCCCTATGTAGACCAGGCTGGCCTCGAACTCACAGAGATCAGCCTGCCTCTGCCTCCCGAGTGCTGGGATTAAAGGACTGCGCCACCACCGCCTGGCTGCAAAAGGCACTTGTTAGATCGAGGCAAGATCAGCACAAACTCACTGCATGACTGACGGTGGACAAGGTGACAGCCGCAGAGGTCTCTACACAGGAGCCCCTTCCACACAACGACTGGAGAGGCAAACCCACAGCAAGGGGGAGCAAGGAGCCGCGAGAGTGAAGTGAGTGGACAGAGCGTCTTGGGTGAGGGCTTCCTTCTAGGGCGATGGGAATGTTCTGGAACTGGAGAGAAGAGGTAGCTGCATGACTCTGTGAAGGTGACCACTCAGCATGTGCTTCCTCACCTGAAAACCCCGCCCCTCGCCCCGCCACCCTGGTGCTTGGCATAGCACGCAGGTTGGGAAGCTAGGCTGGCTGCAGGGCGAGCGAGCGTGTGAGGCGTGTTCGCAGGCGACACTCTTTCCAGTCCTCCTCGGTGGCTCTGTGCTGGCTCAGCAGCTGTGTACCTGGTGCCACAGGCGAGTCAATGGTTCCTTGTCATTTTGGGAAAAAAAGACATTCCCATCACCGCCATCGTCAGGGCACAGAGACCCTGATGGCGTGTGACTGTGAGTATCAAGAGAAAAGGCACAGCGAGCTCAGCCAGGGTCAGCAGGGAGGTGACGAAGCTCAGGACGAGCCTGGTGGCTCTACCTGGCACTTATACGACCCTGTGATGTCTATCACGCCTTCCCACCTCTCTCCACCATTTGTCCACTGTTCCCCAGCCCGGACCACACCTGGAACACGTGGCTGGCTTTGCCCCAGGACCTTTGCTCTTGCTGCTCTTGTGCGAGGTGTGTGTCCTCTGGACTGGTTCTGTCTATTCAAACAGCTCCTCCTGGCCTCCCTGTCCCAGGGGACCTTTATGTCCCTGCTATTAGTCCCCACTGCCACCTCAGTACTTTTCCACCCAAAATTATCTTTGATCTGTGTCTATTTTCTGCCCCCTCCCCCCCATGAGACCATCTACTCCCTTAGAGTCGGGCTGCCAGGCTGACTGCTTGCCGCTGCCTACTGAGGACCCTGCACATAGTAGGTGCGCAAGAAACATCGGTGGATGCCAGGCACAAATTAGTGAATGCATGCATGAGTACATGAAGACGGCTTCTTCGTAGAGAGGAGGGGCCCCGGGCCTAGAGAGGGCTAAGGGTTCCTTGAGAACATACAGAAAAGGGGTGACCCCGGGGCTCCCTCTCATCCCAGGCACCACCCCAGACACCCTTGTCAACTGTAGGCCACGAGCAGGCAGAAGACCAACAAAGCCTCGAGGACCCCTTGTGTGCCTGTGACTTCCTCCCTGTGAGGTCCACTCACTCAGCTCTCCAGCCACATCCTGGCTGGGCAGGTCTAGCTCAGGTGACCCGTGGGGACTGTCACTAACTGGGTGGAACAGTGCCAGGCAGCACCAAGACAACCGACCTTCTGAAACCCTTGCGGGAAGTGGGCAGTAGAGCAAAGGGCATTTACCTGAGGCCCCAAGGACACATGCCTGAGGGGTCCCTGAGCTTCTGACCCCTCCCGATCATTCTTGCCTTACTTGGCCATCCCAGGTTCCTCCTGGATACACCGACACCAGGAATATGTGTGATACAGGCATGCAAGGTAGTGTACACCTGTGAACGCAGGACTCAGGAGGCTGAGGCAGGAGGATCACTTTGGGTTTGAGGCCAGCCTGGGCTACAAAGTAAGCAATAAATAAGACATCGTGTCCACCAAAGGAATTAGTGTGGGAAGGAAGGACAAAGCCGATTAAGGCGGTGGGCAGGATAGCCAGCCCAGGCCGGCATTGTCTCTCCTTTGGCTGACAATCCCTGCTTCCCAGCACATTCCACCTTGGCCTTCCGACACCCTCTAGGGGAATGAGGAGGCCTGCGGGAAATGACTCAGCCAAGGCCTGCGGGCTGTCTCCAGCTGGGGCTGAGGCTGCCCATGCTTCCTCTCCTCCGTACACTGACGAAACCAACCCAGATTTCTACACACGACTCCTTTCCAACTCAGAACGGTTTCCAATGGAGAAACTGAGGCAGGCAGTTGAGGAGATGTGTGAGCAGTTGAAGCCGGTCCTGGATGTGTCCCTGGCCCAGAGGCTCAAGAATTTGACTGACACTTCTGGCCAGGCCAGAGGGAATAACTCAGCCTGACTCTACTCTATGAAGGAAGTTCGTGTCCTGGCAGCCTCCGCCTGTCCCTGGCTCTGAAGACGGGAACTACCTCCCCCAGGGCCTGTCACTCCTGGCAGCAGCGGCAGATGTGGAAATCCAGAGGCTGAGCTGGCAGACAGCGGGTGGCGGGTGGGACTTGTGCCAAAAACACTGGGCTGACTGAGTGTGTGAAAAGCAGCCAGTGCTGTATTTCATTCAGTCATTCAACAAACATTCATGGAGGGTCTGCTAGGCCAGGCTCCTGGCTCCCATCCCTGGTACTGGTTGTCAAGGGAAGAGGGTTAGGTAGTGAGTGTTTAAAGCGGTCCAGGACACAGGCTCATCTCATGCATCTGTCCATCCTGTGCCTCTGCACTGACTGCGTGCTATGAGAGAGACAGACCACACAGGGAACCAGAGGAAGAGAAGGCTAACCCTCTCTGCTTACAGGCCATCGGAAGACACGCCAGGGCTGGGGTCTGCAAGGTGTCATCTTGTTCATATAGTCTGTGACAATCCCAAGTGGGAGAGATGCCAGGACTCTCTTTCTCTCTCTCTCTCTCCCTCTCTCTCTCAAGCTCAGCAGGCACCAGGAGAAGGAGGGAGCTCCACTGAGGTCCCTCTCAAAGGTAAGCTCTCCTCATTCACGCATTCGTTCAACAAATAACGAATATAAAACCTGCCACAGGGACCAGCGAAAGGGCGCAGTGAGTAAAGGTGCTTGCTGTGCAAGCCTGGTGACCGGATTTGATCTCTGGAACCCATGTAAAGGCAAAAGGAGAGAACCAACTCCACAGAGTTGTCCTCTGACTTCTACACATGTGCTATGGTGAGTGTGTGCGTGCACACATACACATGTGCACATACACATACACACACACACTAATAAACTGTGTTTTTATTTTTAAAGATTTTTAGCTGGGTGTAGTGATGTACACCTTTAATCCCAGCAGTCAGGAGGCAGAAGCAGGCAGATCTCTGTGAGTTCAAGGACAGCCAGAGCTACATAGTGAGACCCTGTCTTGAAAATTTTCAAGACACCTCCGCAAAAATTAAAAAAAAAAGTGTATGTGTGAGTCTGCATGGGAATATGTGTTCCAAGTGTGCAGTACCCACAGAGACCAGAATAGAGCATTAGATCCCCCTGGAAATGGAGTAGCAGGTGGTTGTGACCCACTATGTGGGTGCTGGGAACCAAACCCAGGTCTTCTGGAAGAGCAGTAAGTGCTTTTAACTGCTGAGCCATCTCTCTAGTCCCCAGGTGGAATTCTGAACAGATGTTTTGAGACAGGTGTAGTGGCTCGGGCCTGTAATCCCAGCACTTGGGACTCAGAGAGATCAGGAGCTAGTTAGAGGTCCCTGGGCTGCATGGTGAGACCCTGTCACCAAACCAGGCAAGCAAGAGAAGAGGCAAGTAGAGTGTGGACTTGGCACAGCCTCCTCGGCCACCCACTCAGTAGACGGATGGGTTCTCGTCAACTGTCTCAGTCAGCTTTCTATTGCTATGTTAAAGACCACAGCCAAAGCAAACTGGGGAGGAAAGGGTTGGTTCCAGTTTACAACTCGCAGGCCACACTCCATCCCTGAGAGAACTCAGGGCAGGAACCCGGAGGCAGGAGCTGAAGCAGAGGTCCTGAGGGGAGCTGCTTACTGGCCTGCTCAACCTGCTTTTCTTTTCTTTTCTTTTTTTTTTTTTTTTTTGGTTTTTCGAGACAGGGTTTCTCTGTGGCTTTGAAGCCTGTCCTGGAACTAGCTCCTTAGACCAGGCTGGTCTCGAACTCACAGAGATCCGCCTGCCTCTGCCTCCCGAGTGCTGGGATTAAAGGCGTGTGCCACCATCTCCCGGCTCAACCTGCTTTCTTATAGAACCCAGGACCACCTACTCAGGAGCGCACCACCCACAGTGGGCTGGGCCTCCCACATCAATTATTAATTAAGAAAATATCCCACAGGCCAATCTGGTGAGGGTATTTTACCATTGCAATCCCTTCTCAAATGTAACCTGCTGTAGGATAATCCTTCTGTATGCTGTGAATATGTGTTGCTCTCATTGGCTAATAAAGAAGCTGCTTTAGCCTATGGCAAGGCAGAATAAAGCCAGGTGGGAAAGCCAAACAGAGATACAGGGGGAAAGAAGGGCAGAGTCAGGGAGAGACAAGCCAGCTGCTGGGGGAGCAAAATACTAGAGAACAGATAAAGCCATGATGCCACGTGGCAAAATGTAGATTAATAGAAATGGGTTCATTTAAATTGTGAGAGCTAGTTAGTAATAGGCCTGAGCTATAGGTCAAACATTCTGTGATTCTGTAATTAATATAAGCCAGCAAGATATGGGCTCTACCTTGAATACAGTCCTCAAGCCTTGAACCTCAATCCCAGCAGCACTTGGGAGGTAGAGGCAGGTGTATCTCTGTAAGACTGAAGCTAGCCTAGCCTATGCAGTGAGTTCCAGGATAACCAGAACTATACAGAGCGACTCTGTCTCAAAAACCAAACCAAACCAAATCAAACCACTTGGCCCTCCAGCCTCTGGGTCCAGGACATAAGCGGGCTTCTGTCCACCAAAAGGTGAGGGTTACAACAGGACAGGGCTTGAGGAAGTACTAACTGGATATAGTGGTGCACACCTGGCACTGAAAAAGCTGAGGCAGGAGGATTGCTTTGAGTTCAAGCCTGTTTGGTCTATATAATGAGTTCCTGGTCAGCCCTAGCTGTGCACCCTGACTATCTCAAAATAAAACACTAGAAATAAAGACACCCTTGATGTCTTTGGGAAGGGTCCCGGGGCCACTAGTACCCCAGCCTTCCGAGCATTCTCCTTCACTGGTCCCAGCCACTGCACCAACACACAGAGGAGCGTAGAGATCCTCAGGGGGGTCCTATCAGGCCACCATATCCCTGCTCACTGTGTGGAAGGCCTAGCACAAGCCAAGGTTGCCTGGATTGGGGGTGGCAAGCAGGATGTCCTGGCAGAAGCCACCAGAAGGACCCTGGGGCTGAGGGAAACTGGATATGACCTGCAGGAATGGGAGCAAAGGAGTCGGGGGGGGGGTAGGAAGAAAGAGGGAAGGACAGACAGAAGATTGGGGTCTGGTGCTGAAGGCCAGTGATCTCTGCTACTCTAGAGGCTGAGACAGAATCACAAGCTCAAGGCCTTCTGAGCAATGTAGTGAGATCCTGTCTCACAATAAAAGGTGGAACACTTGCCTTGCATGCAGGAGGACCTAGGTTCAATGCTCAGAACAGCAGGAGAAAAGAAAGGCTGCCGAATTTGGTGGCTCATACTCAATCCTAGCACTGCGGAGGCTGAAGCAGGGGGATCGCCATGAGTTCAGGGCCATCTCGAGCTACAGAGTGAAGCCCTCACTCTGTACTCTCAAAAAGTAAAAACACAAAATAAGAGGGAGAGAGAGAAAAGGGACGGCAGAGGAGAAGGGAGCAGACTAAGAAAAGAATTCTCCTCTGTCCCGGGCTGGGGCTGCATTGGAGCCAGACCACAGGGCTCTCATTTTCTGCAGATTTTTCCGCCAGAGGCAGGAAACGTTGTCCCCTGGGAAACTCCGAAATAGCTGAGCTCTAGTGCAGCGAGGCTGGGGGCGGAGGCCTCGGCCAGCAGGGATTTACACCCCGCTTTGCAGCGCCTGGAGCTGAAGAGAGCTGCGGCTGGCGCCAGTCAGCCTGGGTGTGAGCCCCTCGGCTGCCTCTGCGCCCCTCACTCAGCAAGGATAGGTTACGGCAGGGGCATGGCGGCATGGAGGCGGTCTCAGCTCCCCTCCAGAACTCAATCTCCGCCCTGCCAAGCCCTTCTCTTCCCCCTCATCCAGGCAGTGTGAATCCCACATCCAAGAAAGGAGAACCCCATATCAGGCAAGGTGAACCCCACATCCAGGCTTCCACCCTCAAGGGGTTAGTAACCCCAGTAAAAAAAAATTAAGTAACCCCCACAGGGTCAGCTAAAAACATCTCAGACTCGGCTGTTATTGGCTGAGAGGATGTAGTTCTCTGATTGGTCAGTCCTGCCCATCCCTAAGGCTGGAGCTACCCCCACCCCAAACCTTTGGACTGAGACCCAGAGAAAGGAGAAATGGGGGATGGGCTTGGTAGAAATCAATATCAGATACCCACTAAGGGGGTTCAAAAGGGAAAAGACCAGAGTGAAGGCAATTTGGTGTTTAGTGAGCATCTAGCGTGCACCGGACATTTTACTGAAGGTTTAAGCCACTGAATAGGGTTCCTCCCAAACAGTCAGACTCTAAGGAGGTGGCCAACCAGGCCAAGGCCACCAGAACCACCCTGGCCCCTGCCCCCTGCTCCCTGGGCCCTGCCCCCTGCCCCTATGCACTCACTGGCCCTGCACACTGGCCTTGGGCACTGGGGCTGCATGCACCTTGGCCTCTGCCCCCTGTGCACTGTCCCTGCACCCTGGGCCCAGCACCCTGGGCCCTGCACCCAGCCCTCTTCTGATTTTAGCTTCCGTAGATGAAAAGATGACAAGATGGACTGGACAGACTTGCTTGAATGTTTGAAAGTAGGCCCCTTTCCTCACCACTGACCCTGTCCCCTAACACTGCCTGAGGGCAGGGATCCCCTTAGGTACTTGCGCAGGGTCCCAGAGCAGGAAGAGAGCCTGGCTCTGGAGCTGCCTGCTTTCACCAGTGGGACCAAGGAAGGAGTCAGGGGGACTCAGACCCCAGACTGGACTATCCTCCAACAACCTTGAAGACCCCAGGCCACATCAGCTGCCCCAGCTGTGCTGACCTCATCTGCTGCAATGATGTCATCTACTGTGATGACATCATCCACTGTAACGATGACATCGTCCTTGTGGCACAGGCCTCTCCAGTCACTGCTCCTTCCTGGGTTTCCGGAAGCTTCTACCTAATGTGAATAAGATGTGTCCAGATGCTAAGTCCACCACCGCCCAGATACAGGAAGGTGCCAGGATTATCAGTCTGCTCTCCAGAGGGTAAACTGAGGCACAGAAGAAGGTAGCATAGTAGGTTTTCCAACCTAGGCCTGGAGTTGTTGCCTTCTGTGCCAACAGTTGGTGACAAAGCAGGGCTAGATAACCCAGGCCACTCATGCTGGGACAGAGTTCTGTCACTGAGCCACGACTCCAGTCCTAGAGCCACGGCCCCAGTCCACGGCCCGGGCCCTGCTGACAACCAAGGTCAACTGCCTTCATTACCACTGACCTTGTGGCTGGAGACATCTGTGCCAGTGTGGGCCAAAGTCTCCGATATTCATTCGATTCTAAACAGCCCACCCTGTGAGTACCCTATGGGGAAACTGAGGGGCAGAGTGAGGGTGTGAGGACACAACCCTGGGATCAGTTGTAGTTTCTCAGGTCAATATCATCTTACCCAGCCCAAACACCCCCACTCCACTCCACCCCTGTGCTCCAGCACACACACACACACACACACACTCACACACACCAGAGTCCCCTGTGAGGCTGAGGCCGCCTCCGTTGGCTCCACGCTGGCTACAGGACATTTGTTATAGTGTCAGCTTCAGGTCCCACCCCGATGGGGGGCCGCAGGCAGGGGGCTTCCTGGTTCTGGGAGGGAGGAATGCACCCCCGCCCCCAGCCCCATATGGCCTGCATCCTGGCCCCATCTGCTTTCCATTGTCCAGCACCCGCCAAGGGGCTGCCGCAGCCCGCCTGCAGGGGTGTGAAGTTTATGTGGCCGGGTTTGGAGCCGGCGGTGACAGGGCCACACACACACATGCAGACATACACTGGACATCCCCTACCTTGCTATATGTGAACACGTCAATCTTCCCTCACGTGCCCTGAAGGGCTCCCCTGTTCTCACAGTCACACCACCCAACACCAGAGGCTGCCTCCAACCCGAGATCCCCCCCAGTGCAGACACAAATGCCAGCCACAGCAACTCACACACGTGCACGCGTGATCGCGCACGCGCACACACACACACACACAGCAGTTCACTCCCATAATACATCCCTGTATGCACAGATGTGCCCACTGACATACCTACACCCACCGAGACATTCACACCTGCCACACACATCTCTACACTAACATACACACACTTAGCCAAGCCAATTCAGCTACTCACACGCACGTAGACCCAACTTAGAGAAGCCACCAGGTCCTGAGCTTATGAGGACCCCTCTTCTCGCCGTTTTCCTTTCTGTTTCTCCTGTGCCCCAACCTGTACAGCTGTGAGAGTCGAGAGCCCCACACCTGCCTGACACATGTCACACCCCCTCAGGCCTCCGGCAGTCCTTTCCAGGGCTCTGGGGCTTCTCCTCCTTCAGGAGATACCCAAGGCTGCACAGTGCCCCCAGGGAGTGTGTGCAGAGCCAGGCTCGAACTCAGGCCCACTGAAGTCTGCACCAAGCACTTTCTAACCACCCTCAGGAGATCCCCACTAACTCCCCCTCACAAGACACGACTCTAATTCCAAGTCTTTCTCTCTCTCCTTCCCTCCCCCGCTTCTGGAACTGACTTTGTAGACCAGGATGGCCTTAACCTCACCGTAATCCTCCTGTCTCAACTTCCCCAGTGCTAGAATTACAGGTATTAGAAGGAAATCCAGATGGAAGGTACACCTCAGCCCTGTTTGTTTGTTTGTTTGTTTGTTTTGAGACAGGGTTTCTCTGTAGCTTTGGAGTCTGTCCTGAAACTTGCTCCTGTTGATCAGACTGGTCTCGAACTCACAGAGATCCGCCTGCCTCTGCCTCCCAAGTGCTGGGATTAAAGGCGTGCGCCACCACCTCCTGGCGTCAGCCCAGCCCTGCATTTCTTCCCCTCCTACCCGACACAGAGTCGTGCTTCACAGAAGGCAGACCACGGTCTGTCACTCCAGACCCCACTTCTGCATCTCTGCCTGTCTGAAGAGTGTCCTGCACCCAGGTTCAAGTCGCTGCTCAAGGGATAGTGTGTGGTGTCTCGATGAATCAGGGAACAGTCTTGGGCCCAGATCTCAGCTCAGTGTTTTGTCCCCACGAAGAGAATTCCAGGGTCAGGGAGACCCTGCCGCACACTCATCCAGGCTGGGAATTGGGAATCTCTGGCCTAACCCAGACATAGCCCCGCCAGAATGGAGCTGGAACCTCCTTTACAACCTGTGAGAATTCTCACTAGAGGCAGGCAGGACGGCAGGCAGCTCGGGCTCTGGCTCTCAGGCCCCCACCCTGCCAGGGTGCTGGTCCTGCAGCTGAACGGAGCCTTCCCTTGCTGGTGGAGTCCAGCCCTCCATCCCTGTCCCTCTTTTCTCCAGACTCTCTGCCTGCCCATAGCTCATGAAACCTGTCCTTGCTAACCATAAGCCAAGTTGCCAGAAGGAAAAGAGACAACGTTGGCCCCCAGGTAGGTGGGTGAGGTAGGCAAGAAGCTGCTGTGTAAAAGCATATAATACGACCAGGTGAAGTAGCCGCTAGGGGATAGTGGTACATGCCTGTAGCCCCAGCCACTAGGAGACTGTGGCACATGCCTGTAGCCCCAGCCACTAGGGGATGGAGTCAGGATAGCTGGAGGCCAGACTGTATTATCCAGTGAGTTCAAACACAGCCTAAACTAGTGAGATCATGCTTCAAAACAAAGAGCCCGTATAACCCACCAGCATTTGGAAGGCAGAGGCAGGAGGATCAGTAGTTCAAGACCAGCCTGGGCTATATCAGACTCTGTCCCCAAAACACTGGAGTGTCAAGATAGTTTAAAGTGATTCTCAGTAGGGTGGTGGAGGCACGTGTTTTTAATCTCAGCACTCAGGAGGCAGAGGCAGGCAGATCTCTACAAAGTGAGTTCCAGGACAAGCTACAAAGTTACACAGAGAAACCCTGTCTCCGCAAAAAAAAAAAAAAAAAGTAATAACAAAATAACCTTATGTTGGGGGGTCACCACACATGAAGAACTGTGTTAAAGAATCGTAGCACAGGAAGGCTGAGAACCACTGGCTTAGAGGGTAAATGCTTGCTGATAAACCCAATGACCTGAGCCCAATCCCCATTATCCCTACGAAGGTAGAAAATGTCACAAAATTGTCTTCTGACTTCCACTCTACACCTCCCCCTACGTCATACACATAAAATAAAAATAAATAAAATAGGACTGGAGAAGTGGCTTAGTGGAGAAATGGCTAGCTGTACAACTCCAAGGACCGGAGTTCGAATCTCAGAATCCACATAAAGGTAAGGACTCATGTCTGTAATCCCATACTACCCCTACTGCAGGTGGGAAGAGAGAAGACATTGTCCTCTTACACAACAGGGTGCCCATACACATGTACACACACACCGAGTTAAACAAACAGAGCTAGAGATGGCTCAGTGGTTAAGAGGCCCTGTGGCTCTCCACAGGACATGAGTTCAGTTCCAGAACCCACATCAGGTGGCCCACAGCCACTTTTGTGACTCCAGCTTCAGGGGAATTCAATGCACCTGCACATGTATACACATGGCAATATATAAGTGCACATAAGGAGAAATTAAAATAAAAACATTTAAATTAATAAATACTAAAAACAGGATAAACAATATGTCTCAGCAAGAAAGGGCACTTGCAGCCGGATAGTGGTGGTGCACACCTTTGATCCCAGTACTCGGGAGGCAGAGGCAGGCAGATCTCTGTGAGCAAGAGGCCAGCCTGGTCTACAGAGTGAGATCCAGTTCAGCCTGGGCTCTGTTACATAGAGAAATCCTGTCTTGAAAAGCAAAACAAACAAACAATTTAAAGTGTATAATGTAATAAAGACTGAAACTGAGCCATGGTGTCGCACGCCTTTAATCCCAGCACTCAGGAGGCAGAGACAGGTGGATCTTTGTAAATCTGAGGCCAGTCTGGTCTACAGAGAGAGTTCCAGGACAAGCCCCAAAGCTATAGAAAAACCAAAATAAATAAATAACTAAAATAAAGACTGGTGACAAAGAGAAAGGCTAGAACTGTGGAGAAAAAAAGTCAGGTGACTTGAGAAGACCCCTCAGGTTGTGAAGGAAAGGGCTGAAGGAAGAGGAAGATGGGGTGCGGAGTCGGCAGGGGTGAGGGCCCGGTTCCAGGCACGAAGCAGGACCCATTCGAGATTAACTTCCCTACCCCTTTACCACGGCTTTCCACCTTGTTGAGATTTTTAAATTTAATTTTTATTTGTTAGACAGGGTCTTACACAGTAGCCCAGGCAAACTCAGAACTCACTGTATGTGTGGTTTAGACTGGCCTCTTATGGAAATTCTGCTTCAACTTTCTGGGCGCTGGGTTTATAGGCAAATACCAGAGGCCCTACCCTACTTTCTCCCTTCTTCCAGTGTGATTCTGAGTCAAGATTTTGGGGGGAGGGGTGTTTTGCTGTCTCCACAGACAGACAGACAGACAGACACACACACACACACACACACACACACACACACACACTAGCTCCATCCTGGGCTCCCCTGCCTCCCTTTCCTCTTTCATGCTCCCATGTCTCCTACCCATGCCGCTAATCGTACAGGCAGGCACATGAGCCAGCTTGGGCATGTGTCTTGGTATCTAGGAGCTATGGCCTAAATGTGGTTCTTTGTGCACTGGGGTTGGGTGGGAGAGCTTAATAAGGGTTTAGAGGACTCTGTCCCATGAGGGATTCATGTCACTGTCGATAGGGTGGGGTTTCTTTTTGTTCTTCCCCAAAGGTGACCCAGCACAAGGACCTCATGTGGAGGCCCAGCAGCCTCAGGAACTGAGCAAGTGTCTTTGATTTATACATAACGCTGCCTCAGGCATTCCATTCCAGCAGCGCGAAGAGACGACGAGGTGAGAGTATTCTTCTGTGCACCCCCACCAGGCAAGGGGGCCCCAGCGTCTCTCAGCATGGCCTGGCCCTCGGGTACCATGGCCCCGCAGCTCCATCCAAACCTCAGTCCTACCAGTTACTGAGGAAGAGGCGATAGCCACCTCCGCCCACCACCCTGATTTCAAGTGTGGCTCGGCTTCCCAAGGCTGCGGGTGCCACCCTGAAATCTAGCTGTGCGAGTTAAGTGTTCTGTTCGGGAGGTGGAGGCAGGAGGATCAGGAATTCAACGTCCTCTTCCTCTACACAGCCAAAAACCAAAAAAGAAAGAAAGAAACGTGGATGCGCGGCTGGGTTACTCGGAGAGTCTGTTCCTGCGGGGCTGGCCACCCTGTCGACAGCAGCCCTCTCCTCTCCCGCCTCCACCTGCCGGCGACGCCCCCGCGCCTCCCGCCTGCGAATTTTCCACGCAGGGTTAGGCTGGCGGCGCGCTGTCTGCGGCCCATAAAGGCTGCCGTGTGCTGCATTCGTCTCGCTGCGCCGCGGGCGGCCGGGGCTGGAGGGGGCCGCGCTCTGGGACCCCACCGCTGCTTCCCCTCCCCTCACCTCCGCTGGCCCCGACGAGCCGGGGGTTGAAAGAAGTGGCCACAGAATAAGGAGCGGTGGCCTTCGCCAGTGAAAACAGCCCTAGGAATGTGGAGTCTGGAGGATCGAGGGGACTGCCTTGGATACACTGCAAGTTTGAGACCAGCCTGGGCTACAGGAGAGACAAAAAGAAAGGGAAGGAAGGGAAGAAGAGGGAAGGAGAGGAAGAGAGGGGAGGGGATGGAGGAGAGGGAAAGACAGGCCATAACCAGAGAGAGAGAGAGAGAGAGAGAGAGATTGAGAGAGAGAGAGAGAGAGAGAGAGAGAGAGAGAGAGAGAGAGAGAGAGAGAGAGAG
>NW_026068060.1:264250-275971 GCF_014885135.2 Alexandromys fortis | reverse complement strand
GGAGGGAGGGAGGGAGGGAGGGAGGGAGGGAGGGAGGGAAGAATGGAAAAGAAAGCAATGGTCCAGGGCCACCCAGGAGGGAGTGGGGCAATTGGGTTTGATTTCAGCTCAGCTTCTCCATGGTACACTGTCAGGTACCATCAGATTGGAATATCACAGGAGCAGAACACAAACCATCCAGCCTCCTGTGGTGATACGATCATGGGAGAGCCAGACATTGGCCAATCAACACCTAAGTGCAGTGTCAGACAGCAGTCGGTGCTGTGGGAGGAGGTGGGATATGAAGTGCTGGGAGGGACCAGAGGGCTAAGGGACATTCAAGAGTTCCAGAATGGTCAGGAGACAGCTGTGGGAAGGCTGGCACCAGAGGGCATCCAAAGGTAGGGTGTCTCAGAGAATGAAAACAGCCTGAGCAAAGGCTGTGGGCAGAAACACGCTCTACCGTTCATCCGGGTACCTCCTAAGTGCTTTCTCGTGAGCCTTTGAAACACTGGCTAGGCCAAGCTTCTGCAGTCCACTTGCCCAGAGAAGGAAGAAACCTAGTCAAGGTCTCTAGGCTGCAGCTTGAACCATCACCTCTGATTCCCTGATATCTCTCTCTCTCTCTCTCTCTCTCTCTCTCTCTCTCTCTCTCTCTCTCTCTCTTCCTTTTTTAAGCCAGCCTCTCACGTACCCCAAGATGACATCCAGCTCACTTTGAGGCCAAGGAATACCTTGAGCTTCTGATCCTCCAGCCTCCACCTCACTTGCAAGTGGTAGGATTGCAGGCACCTGCCACCAAATGGAGTTTCTACAGTGCTGGGGCTAGAAACTGGGGCCCCATGAATGCTAGGCCACCTCACTATGACTGAGTCATCCCCAGGCATATAAAAGAGCGTTATGTAGTCCGTACTACCTGAGAGCCTTTCTCAAAACCCTCAAAATTCAATAAGGTCAATTTAAAATGAGCACACGATTTGAACTTTTTTATGATTGCTCGGCCTTATCGGTTTCTTTTTTTTTTTTTTTAAAGAAAACTATCTTTTTTCATTTTACATACCAATCCCATTTCCCACTTCCTCCCCTCCTCCCATCCCCGCCATCTCCCCCCCCTCCACCCACTCCTCAGAGAGGAAAAGGCACATTGCTTTGAGGAAGGACCAAGTCCCTCCCTACTATATCTAAGTTGAGCAAGGTATCCATCCAAAGAGAATGGGTTCCAAAAACTAGTACAAGCTGTAAGGATATATCCTGGTGCCACTGCCAGTGGCCCCACAGTCTACCCCAGCCATACACCTGTCACCCACATTCAGAGGGTCTAGTTTGGTCCTATGCTGGTTCCTTCCCTGTCCGGCTAGAGTTGAACCCCCATTAGCTCAGGTAAACTGTTTTCGGTGGGTGTCCTCATCAACGATTTGAATATTATCTGTCTTCAGTCATTAAGATAAGTGGATTGTATTGTAAATGAGTCATAGAAAGATGTTGAAAAGTATCAGACATTAGGAAATGCAAGTTAAGATCTTGAGATAGGGGCTAGAAAGGTGGGTCAGTGGTTAGGAGCACAGACCGCTCTCTTCCAGAGGACTCTGGTTTGATTCCCGGAACCCACACGGGAGTTCAGAATCACCTGTACCTCCAGTCCAGGCACTCTGTGGGCTTTCATGGGCACTGTACACACACATGGTGCATAGACATACATTTAGGCAGGACACCCATACACATAAAATAAAATTAAAAAATAATTATTAAAAGCTTGGCAGTGGTTGGGCTGTGGTGACACACACCTTTAATCCCAGCACTCAGGAGGCAGTGGCAGGTGGATCTCTGGGAATTTGAAGCCAGCATGGTCTGTATGAGCTAGTTCCAAGACAGCTAGGGCCGTTACACAGAGAAACCCTGCCTTGGAAAAAACAGGTGATGGTGATAAATACCTTTAATTCCAGCACTTGTGAGGCCGAGGCAGAGGCAGGCAGATCTCTTGAGTTCAAGGCCAGCTGGTCTACAGAGCAAGTTCCAGGACAACCAGGTCTACATAGAGAAACTCTGTCTCAGAAAAATCATAAATAAATATTGGAGCCAGGTGTGGTAGTATACAACTTTAGGTGCCAGACTATAGTCCCAGCTCTTGGGAGACAGTCAGGTGGATCTCTCTGAGTTTGAGACCAGCCTGGACTACAGAGTAAATTCTAGGACAGCCAGAGCTACACAGAGAAACACTGGGAAAAACTAACAAACAAACAATATATATGAGATGATAGATAGATAGATAGATAGATAGATAGATAGATAGATAGATAGGTAGGTAGGTAGATAGATAGATAGATAGATAGATAGATAGATAGATAGGTAGGTAGGTAGATAGATAGATAGATAGATAGATAGATAGATAGATAGATAGATAGATAACTATAAAGAAACTTGGTTGAGCACAGTGGGACATCCCAGCACTCAGGACGCAGAGGCAGGAGGATCAGGAATTCAGGTATACTATTAAATCACATGAAGAACTCAAAGCTTACTTGGTCTCTGTGCTGCCACCACCACTAGGTGTTGGTCTCAAAACAAAAGCCGGGCAGAGGCAGGCGGATCTCTGAGAGTGTGAGGCCAGCCTGGTCTACAGAGTGAGTTCCCCTGGGTACACAGAGAAGCCCTGTCTGAAAAAACAGAAAAAGAAGGGTGGGGAGGGCAAGGGATGGCTCACTGGATTAACCCGAAGACCTGAGTTTGGTTCTGGATCCCAAAGTTGGAGAGAACTGACTCCTTAAAGTTTTCTTTGCTCTCTGCACACAAGCTGCACATGAGTGACTGCACACACACACACACACACACACACACACACACACACACACACGAGTAATACAAACTTAATACTAAAAAGTTAAAGATAAAGAAAGGAAGTGTGCTTGTGTTTCTTTTTCCCTTGTGCAGGTCTAGGTCTGTACCAACAGTACAAACACCTTGAACCCACCCTCCCACCCTCCCATGGCCCTGCCCCCCACCACACTTCAGTCCTGCCCAGCCACAGAGACACCTGAGATCCAGTCCTCCCTCAGCTGACTGGCCTCTGTCGTCTTCCACTTCCTTTCTGTGGCTCAGTGGTCTTGGCCTGTCTCCCATGTGAAGCCTAAGGGACTGTGTCACCCTCCAAGTAAAATCCCCTGGTGGCTTCCTGTGACTTAGAATAAAATCCCAACCAATGCTAGGCCTTGGCCATGACCCTTTCTGGGCCTACAGGTCCAGTCAGTCCTGCCCATCTCTCCACTCACACTGACTGGCAGACTTTTTTTTTTTTTTTTTTTTTTGGACAGTCTAACTATGTAGCCTTGCGTGGGTGGAACTCTCTGCACAGAAGAGGCTGCCTCTAACAGCTCACAGAGACCCTCCTGCCACTGCCTCTCGAGTGCTAGGAACAAAGGTGTGTGATGCCATGCCTGGCTGGCTGGCTGGCTGGCTTGCTTGCTTGCCTTTTTTTCCCTTCCTTCTTTCATTTATTTATTTTGGTTTTTTGAGACAGGGTTTCTCTGTGTAGCCCTGGCTGTCCTGGCACTCCCTCTGTAGACCAGGCTGGTCTCAAACTCAGGGATCCACCTGCCTCTGCCTCCTGAGTGCTGGGATTAAAGGCGTGTGCCTCCGCCACCACCATGTGCCTATGTTTATTTGTTTATGTATTTATTTTTTTATTTATTTTTGGTTTTTCAAGACAGAGTTTCTCTGTGAAACAGTCCTGGTGGCCTGGAACTCACTCTGTGGACCAGGCTGGCCTCAAACTCACAGAGATCTGCCTGCCTCTGCCCCGCCAAGTGCTGGGATTAAAGGCCTGTGCCACCACCGCCTGGTCTATTTATTTTCATTTCATGCTTTATTGTGTGTATGTATGGGAGTCCTGTGGGGGTCACCACACCAGCCTTGAGCTGTAGGAAAGGATAGCCTTGAACCCCCGATGCTCCCGTCTCTGCCTTGTAATCCTTGGGTTCTGGGCACCACCATGCCTGCATTATGAAGTGCTGGGGATGGAAGTCAGGGCTTTGTAGGGGCTAAGCCAGCTGACTGAGCCACACCCCCAGCACCTCCTGCTGGCTTTGGCTACCCAGAGGCCTTTATACTAGCTGGTCTCTGATCTCTGCTGAAGGTCTTTGGAAAGTCTCCCTTCAGGCCCCTCTCCTGAGCCTGGTATTTATTTGTTTACTATTTATTGTGTGTGTGTGTGTGTGTGTGTGTGTGTGTTTCCCAGGGTGCTTAGGTGCTGTAAGTCTTCCCGTGATGTCATGACAGCCGCCATTCTTAGGTTCCAGAACCAGCCTGGCTTGCAGCACATACAGCAGGCCAGTCTCACCATGGGGGCGTGAGCTGTCGCATAAGCGCTCCCGCAGAAGACGGGTTTTTTTCATTTTTGCATACCTCACCAGTATGTGTCTAGTATTGTCTGTTTGTTACATTGCTACATGGTCAGCTTCAGAGTTAAGACCTAAATAGAAGTACTGGAGGATCACTGACTGGGAGACTAGGGGATGCCCTGGGATCCTGCCGGATCCCCCTAGTCCCTCTAAAAAGATTAAGTGACCCACAACCGTGAACTGTTAACCTGGTGTCCCATTTTCAAATTTTTACACAAACACCAGTATTGTCTGTGATTGTATGTGTGTCTTCGGGTTTGTTCATCCTGTTACTGTGCTTAGAATACTCAGGAACCATGGACCAGAAGCCCAGCGACCCTCCACTCCCCTGAGCCTTTCTCTTGACCATTTTCCTTGACCCCCTTTTCTGAGAATCCTAAGGTGCTTATTAATCTATTAGGGTTCGTTGCTGGCCCCGTAACAAGGTAGGGCCCTCCCAGGAGGACCACAAGAAGTTTAAAAAAGATCAAGGAGTCTCTTGCAGGGAGGTTGGACACTGGGCCAGGGGAAGATCCCAGAAAAAGCAACCGCAAAGAATCCCAGCATGTGCTGGCAGTAGAAGCGGGGGAGGAAAGTGACTGAAGGGGATGGGGTTCAGGACCCTGCCCCAAACCTAGGTAGCCCTGTATTTGGAGGGGAAATGTATCCAATTTATGGTGGGTATG
Organism: Alexandromys fortis; assembly: GCF_014885135.2. Classification (NCBI taxonomy): domain Eukaryota; kingdom Metazoa; phylum Chordata; class Mammalia; order Rodentia; family Cricetidae; genus Alexandromys; species Alexandromys fortis. Next base: position 270,933 of record NW_026068060.1, on the reverse strand, counting down.
GATGCTCAATACTCAGTACTGACTACCCCTGCCCCCGGGGCCCAATCTCAAAGCAAAAGACTTGGGTACAGGGAGCTACCATCATGGGCCAGTACCCATGGACTACTTGAAGTAAGGTGGACCTTGGGAAGGGTCAGGTACCCTACTCATTCTTGGTCATGCCTGATGCCCATACCCCCTGTTGGAGAGAGGTTTACTTACAAAAGTGGGAGCTCAGATATCTTTGGAAAAGGACAGGGTAACTGTAACTGACTCGGGAGGAAGACCTATACAAGTTTTAACTGTGTAGCTAGAAGATGAATACAGACTCTTAGAGCTGCCCCCACAACCCCAAGAGGTAGGTTTGAGGTTGATTGACTATCCAGAGGCTTTTGTGGAGATGGGGGACAGGATTTGCTAAACACTGGCCCTCTATCTTAGTAGAACTTAAACTGGGGGGCCCCCAGTGCAGGTTCATCCATACCCCATGTTGCCTGAAGCCTGGGCAGGCTTTATTCCACATATCCAGTGCCTGATTAGGAAATTTTGAAACCTCATCAGTCAGCCTGGAACACCCCATTGCTCTCCGTCAAAAAGCCTAACTCTGACAACCACTGTCCAGTCCAAGACTTAAGGGAAGCCAATAAAAGGGCCACCAATATCCACCCCATGGTGCTGCATCCTTATATGCCACTGAGTTCTTCATCGCCCGGCCTAAGGTGGTACACTGAACTAGATTTAAAAGATGCCTCCCCCCCCCCCCCCCCCCCCCCCCCCCCCCCCCCCCCGCAAAGCCAGGCTTATTTTGCCTTCGAGTGACATGACCTTGAGAAAGGATTCAGTGGGTGGCTGACCTGGTCCAGCTACCCCAAGGATTTAAGAACTCACCCACCATCTTTGATGAAGCCCTCCATGGGGACCTGGGGCTTACCAGATTGAATACCCCAGGATAACCCTCCTAAAGTACACGGACAACCTCCTTAATTGCAGCCCCCAACTGAAAAGGACTGTGAGGTAGGGACAAGGGACCTGCTTCAGACTTTGGGTATCGTGTCTCAGCTAAAAAGGCCCAGATTTGCCAAGAGTATCCACCATATGTGCCCAGGTAACCCACAGCCCTATCCTTTGCAGAAATAATCCTCTGAGCCCCCATACTTCCTAGTCATTGACCTGGCCCAGTCCCGGAAGACATAAAAGCTTGACCTCGGAGGTGGTGAGCGGTCACGTTCCTTTTAGAGCACCCAAGATCTCAATCAGAACGGCATATATATATGGTGAATGCCCCCTGTAACAACAGACCTCACCACCCTCCACCAAGAGCCGGACAGTGTCCCTGCCAACCCCAACATGCCCCATCCAGAGCCTACCCCTAATCTTTGTAACCCAGTAAGAATAGTTTTCACAGACCAAGGAAAGAATGCAACAGGCTGGGATACAGGGACAATGTGGGGCGTTGGGTCCATGGGGAGTAGGAATAGGAATGGTCCACACAGGGACCTTATTCACTTTGCAACTGGTTGCCACAGTTCCTGCCCCCCCCCTCTGGGAGGGCAAAATCCCCAACAGTTAGGGTTCAACAAGATACTGGACCCACCTACACAGCCCATTCCCCAACTGAAGCACCCACTGGCCACTCCATTGCATTGCCTGCTCTAGCGCCTCTGGGATCAGGCCCCCTTTTTAGGCTGCTTGAGGCCTCTTACCAGGCCCTCAATGCTACTAGACCAGACCTCACCTGAATATGCCGGCTGTGTCTTGATACAAAGCCCCTTTCTACGAAAAGGTGGCTACTAAAGGACATTTCACAGAATTGGACCAGCCCAGGCAGTGTCACGCCAGGCTCACATTATAGGCAGTTAAAGGATTTGCTGTTTGCCTAGATGATGTGGGGAGTCCTTCTGTATATGTGTTGCTTTTATCGGTTAATGAATAAAGAAGCTGTTTTCGGCCAATGGCTTAACAGAATATATCCAGGCTGGAGAGATCAAGAGAGAGTAGGCGGAGTTGGGGAGATGTCATGTAGCTGCATGAACATGAAACTGGCAGTTGGAACCTTGCCAGTAGGCCACGAGCCTCGTGGTAAAACATAAACTAATGAAAATGGGCTAATTCTAGATGTAAGAGTTGGCTAATAATATGCTTAAGCTATTAGCCAAATAGCATTGCAAATAATATAGTTTCTGAGTGATTATTTCAGATCTAAGCGGCCAGGAACAAACGAGCAGCTTCCCCCAACACCTGGGACCATGCCTGACACCTATAAACCTCTATGCAACCAGGAGGTCCAGTCACCTCCTCACAGGTTTCTCCTAACCCCCAGGACAGTTGGTGGGCATGCTCGTCCAGGTTAGCTCTGTGTGGTCATGGGTAGATGCTAAGCCTTTGTATATTGGTGTGCCTAATATATGGTCCCTAAGAGAATTTACCATATGGATAGAGAAGTTTTCCAGTGACTGCAGGGACCACTAACTTGAGAGAAAAGGGGACCCATAACCACCCTTACACTGGGCATTCTCCTAATTCTCGGGCTAGCGGGTACCAGGACGGGCATAGTGCCATTGGCAGAACAAGGCAGATAATATAATTTATCTGCTATTGACTTGGACATAGAAAGGTTAGAGAAGTCCATATCCCATTTGTAAGAGTCTCTAACCTCCTTAGCTGAAGTAGAGCTGCAAAACAAGAGAGGGCTAGACCTCACATTCCCACAACAAGGTGGGCATTGTGCAGTGTTGGGACAAGAATGCTGTTTTGATGTGGACCATTCGGGGGTGGCAAAGGAGTCGCTAGTCAAGGTTAGGGAGGGATAAGTGAAAAGAAAGAGGGAAGGTAAACAAGCTCAAGGCTGGTTTATTCAATACCTCCCTGTGGTTAACAACCGTAATCACCTCTATACTCAGGGCCCTTATTCATCGTAATACTTACAGGTTCTTTTGGGCCCTCACTGGCCTTCACTAGGGGAGGAATCAGTAAAGTACAGTTGATGGAGCTGTGGTCTCGACACACTCCACTGGAGACCTTCAGAGAGAACCTACGATTGGGTCCCAGGAAACCCCTGATCCACAGCCCCTACACAGACTCTGAACAACTCTGCTCCAAGCCTCAACCCAGTGAAACATCCTGGATTTGGGATCTGAGTCAGCAAAAAAGATACTTTATCCCTAAGACTAGAGCCCAGGAAAAACACCCTGACTCTGAAACTAGTGCCAAAAGAACACAAAGATCCTAGATTCAGGATATGTAAAAGAAATTTGACCAGGCCCTAAAATTGGCCCTAAAAAAGCCAAAAGTACTATAGAAATAAACATAGTTTGGTCCTGGAATCAGACCTATCTCTGCCCTCCCCCCAGACTAGCCAATCCCTGAGCTGGAAAAACTGACCAATCCCAGGCCAGCAGGCTTGAGATTTTTTTTTTTCCCCATTGGCTTGGAATCTCCTCAGGTTCAGGATTCCCCTACACTGGGAATTCCCCTAGACCCAGGACAACCAATCAGTTCAGTCCAAAGCTGCAACTATGAAGTTTTGGAGAATTTGAACCAATCCCAAGCCTATAGCTAGGTGGGTTTGGAGTTACCCAAACCCTGCCCTCCTGCCTGGCTACTATATGAGCCCCCTTTCCTCACTGCTCTGGGTCTCTCTTCTGCTCTGCTCCTGTCATCGTGGCCACCGTTGCTTCAGAAGGCCAAAGGGACCCGAGTTAACTTGCAAATAAAGACTCTTTGTTTTGGCATCATAGTCCGTCTCATGGTGGTGATTCAAGTTCCGGATTTTAGGCATAACAGCTCAGTGACATCATTTGTCTCAGACCAGCTGGGAGTCTAGGTGGCTCACATCTGGCTCCTTACACCACTACCAACCAGTGCTCAGTTCTGAGCAGAGAACCAGAGGGGATCCATGTACTGACTCTCTCCCACCTTAAAGGTACTGAGTCCCCACAGAAGACGCCAGGCCCTTGGTGAGAGCCCAAATCAGATCCTGCCCGGACAGTGACGGCCACACACATACAGCTTTGTTTCTCAAGAGGAGGAACAATTCACCAGATCTCACACTACGTAGGATATCTTGAAGGAATGGCTTCAGACAGACAGACAGACAGACAGACACACACACACACACACACACACACACACACACATCTCCCCAAATAGATCAAATCGACTAGGGGTGGAGTTCAGAGTCCCAGAGCTTGTCTGCCTGCAGGAGCCCTGGGTTCCATCCTCATACTGCAAGCAGTAAGTGGTAAAATGAAAACCAGCCAGGTGTGCTGGTGCACACACTCAGACTGAGGCAGGAGGATCACAAAATTCTAGACGAGGCTGGGCTACAATGATGAGATCTGTCTCAAAGTCATAAAAATAAGCCAGGATGTGGTGGTGAATGCCTCTAATCCTAGCACTCCAGAAACAAAGGCAGGCAGATCTGGCTGTCCTGGAACTTGCTACATAGACCAGGCTGGCCTCCAACTCACAGAGATCTACCAGTCTCTGCCTCCTGAGTGCTGGGATTAAAGGCGTGTGTCACCATGTGCAGCCAACCTGGGGATATTATTGCCACTCTGTTTCAGAATTTAAAAGGTGCTGCCTGCAGAGACGGCTCCGTGTAGGGTGGTGCCTGCTGCCAAGGCTGACAGCCTGAGTTAGATCCCCAGGACCCAGATAGTGGGAGGAGAAACCAAATCCTACAAGCTGTCCTCTGACCTCCACACATGAGCGTGCATACACACACACACACACACACACACACACACACACACACGTATACATGCTCATATACAGAAATTAAAGAAAATGGGGGCTTGGGGAGTTAGCTCAATGGTAGAGCACTCAAGCCGCAAGGCTCTGGGTTCAGTCCTCAACTCCAGGAAACAATAACAAAAAACAAATAAAATGTAACAAGAAACTTGCTAGCATGGGCTATACCTTGTGCCTATAGTAATGTCCAAATTTGAGAAGTGGAGGCAGAGGAATCAAGAATTCTAGGCCATGGTCAGCTACACGGCAAGTCTGAGTCTAAACTGAGCTACTTGAGATTGCCCCTGTTTCAGTTAAACGAACAAACAAACAAAAAAATCAGTTTAAAAATAAAAAGTGAAAAAGGGCCCGGCGTAGTGGTACACTTTAGTCCCAGCACTTGCGAGGCAGAGGCTGGTGGATCTCTAGGAGTTTGAGGACAACCGGATCTACAGAGTGAGTTCCAGGACAGCCAAGGATAGGCAGAGAAACCCTGTCTTGGGAGGGAAAAAAAAGGATAAAGGGCAGGCTGGAATGTCTGTCACTAGCCTAACATTGGCTTAGCCCTCCTGAGGACCCTGCATTCAACCCTTAGTACCACAAATAATAAATAAAAGTAATAAGTCAACAAAGACGAAGGATGATTCCAAGAACCGGGCAGTTAAATGTCCCCTGGGTTGCTTGCTGTCCACACAAACAGGCACAGGAATGTTCCCAGCAGGGTTTTCCCTACGAGCAGAGGAGAAAACAACCGCACTGCCCTGTTGGGTGGATAACATGTATCCATGCGAAGGAATATTATTCAGTCTTAAAAAACAAAAGCAAACAAACAAAAACCTTACCCGCAAAGCCACCTGGCTGGACTTTGAAAACAGGGGCAATGAGAAAAGCCAGGCACAGAGCAGAACATGCGATGTGTGTGACCCATTTTATGACTCCATGTATAAGAAATGTCCTGAACAGGCAAAGCCACAGACGCAAAGCAGATGGGGCTTGCCAGAGGCCGGGCAGGAGAGGAGGGGGGCCGTGGGGGTGGGCAGGAGACGAGGAGGGACTGCTCTTGGGTCTGGGATTTTGTTTACTGGTGATGGAATGTTCTGGGGTGGAGAGTCGGCCTGGTGACACAAGCTGGGGAATATGGGAGAGCCTGCTGCGCAGTGCCCTAGAAAGCCATTGAAAAAGTCCAGCATGTCACCACTTCCTTGACAGCTGTGTCCTTGGACAGGTCCTTTGTCCCTCCTGACCTCAGTCACTCTGACTTCTCAAAGGGGCTGTCGCCGCCCACCTCAGTCACAGCCGAGACTGAGTCACCGGCCAGGGCTGTCCAGCTCTGTGTGTGTGTGTGTGTTTGTGTGTGTGTGTGTGTGTGTGTGTATTCTAGTCTCAGACCCACAGAGACCCAGAGACTGACAGCTCAAGTGACCTTATCTCAAAAATCAAACAGGGCTGAGAGGGTTCAGCCAGTAAGATTGCCTCAAAAGTATGATAACCCGAGGTTCATTCCCCAAACCCACTCATATAAAAAGTCAGGCATGGTTGCACACCTGTGACCCCAGCTCTGGGGAGGCAGAGACAGGAGCATCCCAGGGGCTCACTGGTTAGCCAGTCTAGATGAATCGGGACGCTCCGGGTTCAGAGAGAGAAAGACCCTGTCTCAACAACTGAGGGGAAGCCTCCACATGCATGCACACCTGCACACACATGTACACACGTGCAGACACACATCACACAACTCAGGCACACACAGAATGGGCTGCCTGCCTCTCTATCACCTCCACCTGGTTTCAGAGTTTCCATGGCAACAGTCAGACACCTCCCCTCCCCTCCCCTGTTCTTTTCTTTCTCTCCTTTTTTCCTGCCAGGATCTGGGCACTGGGTACTGAAGATGCTGTGACCCTCAGTCACTGAACCACTGTTGAGTGTTTGCCGAGTGTCAGTTTCCTGCCTCTGCTCTGGTTCATGTAATATATATA
>NW_026068060.1:249241-264194 GCF_014885135.2 Alexandromys fortis | reverse complement strand
ATCATCATCATCATCATCATCATCATCATCATCATTGCTATGACTGCTCCATCCCAGGGATTGAAATCAGGTACTCAGATTGGAGACAAGCATCCTCCCCCATGGAGCCGAGTTAGACTCTCGTGCACAGTATCATCTTTGAGTGTGCCCCATCTATAACAGTTTTGAGGGGCTTGAACACACAGGATCCGGATGAGGCCACCTAATCCTCTCTGGCTGAGCGCTCAGGCTGCTGCCAGCACTCAGCAGCTCAGTTCTTCCGAAGCTGCAGGACACGATGTGTTTCATCTTGACACCAGTCCCGGACGGGGCTCATTTCGCTGACTTGCAGAGGAAGGCAGGGTCACAAAGGGAATGGCTGGTGGGACTGAAACCTTCAAGGCAGGGTTGAGAGCCTCAGGAAAGCCCCCTGCCCAGCCTGGGGCTATTTCCTGGGGTAACGGTGGGTTTCCTTGGGGGATCCCCTCCCAAGCAGTCTCCTGGGTGACCTGGGTTTCATTTCTCCTTGCTACTGTCTTTTCTGTGTACTATGAAGCTTTTCTTTTGGTATAGGCCCTGGGGAGGGAGCAGGCTGGCTCAGGCCTCAGCCTGCACAAAGGAACCAAATATTGAGACACGGGTTACCCTGAGGTTCCAGCATCCCTGTCTAGGGAGGCCTCTGCGCAGGCTCACACCTGCAATTCACTAGAGCCACCCTGGGAAGGAGGAAGCAGTTGCTGTAGCCCACACAGCAGATCAGCCATGATACATCCCGAGATGTTAATCCAGCCAGTTTGGCGTCCTGCCCTTTGCTGAGGGTCGCTGGCATTCTGTTAAAAACAGTTGATCATTCGAATTTGTTGCTAGTATTATCAGTATTGGTAGTATTGTTGCCTTATGGAGTTTGTTTTTCTTGTTTTGCTTTAAAGGCAGGGTCCCCTGTAATCCAGATTAGTCTCAAACTCACTGTAGCACAGGTTGGTGCTGAACTAGAGATTCTCCTGCCTCAGCCCCCCAAATGCCGGGATTGCAGGAGTGGGCCATCACAGCTGGCTCACTGGGTGTTTGCTTCCCTCCCTGGCTGGGATTTAGAGCAGTCCTCACTCTTTTCCCCTTCACTCCCTGGTCTAAACCCCTGGTGTCTGGATGCAAGCTGTGGCCTCCTCCTCAGAGTTGGCCCAGGCTTGCTCCCCACACTGTGCCTACAGGATCTTCTTCAAGAGTGTCAGTCAGCCCCCCAGCCAGCCCTCACCCCTTCCTCGGTCACACCCTCCCAGGGCTCCCTGGTGTGCCCTAGGCCAAGGCTGGAGCTTCACCAGCAAGGCCAGGCAAACCCTGCTCATCCACGCCCTGATGCCTCTTTACCCTGTGACCCTGAGGCCAGCCAGGGTCAGTAGGACTTCCCTTAAGGCTTCTGTCTCCCAGGAGTCCTACAACAAAATCTGACCAGCTCTGTCTTCACTACTCCAGGCTGGCTTCCTGATTTCCCACATAGTTGGGTAAGCAAATAATAAAAATTGCATGGCGGTAGCCCGGCAATGCCGGGAGGCGGAGGCAGGTGAATCTTTGAATTTGAAGTCAACCTGGCCTACTGAGTGAGTTCTAGGACAGCCAGGGCTACACAGAGAGACCCTAACTCAAAAACAAAAACAAAACAGTTTCATGGAGGGGCTGGAAAGATGGGTCAGTGTTTAAGAACACTCATTGTTCCTCCAGAGGACCTGGGTTCAGTTTCCAGCACCCACAGGGCAGCTCACAACTGCCTCTAGCTCCACTTCCAGGGGGTCTGACGCCTTCTTCTGACCTCCAGCGGCACCATGCTGTACATAGACACATAAAATAAATCTTTTTTTTTAACAAAAGGCCATGGGTACCCCCAAAAAGACCTGTCTAACTCTTGGTAACTGGTTGGATTTATTTGTTTATTTATTTATTTTTTAGCACATTGGTGTCTTGCCTGCGTGTATGTCTGAATGAGGGTGATGGATCCCCTAGAACAGAGTTACAGACAGCTGTCTGCTGCCTTATGGGTGCTGGGAATTGAACCAGGGTCCTCTAGAAGAGCAGCCAGTGCTCTCAATAGCTGAGCCGTCTCTCCAGCCCCTGGTGAAATGTTGTAAGACAGAAGCAGTGGTATAGGCCAGAACCCCAGCACTCACCCGGAAGTAGGAAGACCTGAGCTCAAGATCACCTTCACCTGCCTAGTTCACTGCTGACTGAGGAGACTTTGCCTCAAAAAAAAAAAAAAAAAAAAAAAAAAGAAAGAAAGAAAGAAAGAAAGAAAGAAAGAAAGAAAGAAAGAAAAGAGAAGGGCCTGGGGAGCGGCAAGATCGTTCAGAGGATAAAAGCACTTGCCACGGGCCCGATAACCTGACCTTTGTAATAGTGGAAGACACTGACTCTGGAGTTGTCCTGTGACCTCTGACCTCCATTTGGATGCCAGGGCACCTGTCTCCCCTCTCACAAAAATACAAATAGAAAGTTCAAACATTTTAAAGCAAGACAAAAAGCTATTCTGAGAAGCTGGGTGGTGCACACCTGTGACCCCAGCACTCGGGAGGTAGAGCCAGAGGGCTGCTTCTAAGTTTGAGGCCAGCCTTGGCTACTTAGTAAGTTCTAGGCCAGCCAGAGCTACATAGAGAGCTATGTTCTAATTTCTGTTGCTGTGGTACAACACTCTGATCCAAAGCAACTTAGGGGAGGGAAGGGCTAGTAAAGCTTTCAGGTCAGAGTTGTCGCTGAAGGACGTCAAGGCAGGAACATGGAGGCACAATGCTTGCTGGTTCAAACACATGCTCATGATCGTCTAGCTTTCTTATACAGCCAAGTACCACCTACCTAGGGAATGATGCCGCCCAACAGCCAAGGACCACCTGCCCAGGGAATGATGTCGCCCACAGTGGGCTGGACCCTCCTACAATTAACAATCAAGACGATCCCCTATAGACATACAAACAGACACACGACTACATTGGATGTCAGGTAGAGCTGGGGATAGTTCAGTGGTAGAGCACTTACCTAGCATGCAAGGCCCTGGGTGCCCTTTCCAGTATCCTCCGTGCCCACCACATAAAGATAAGTTGAAGCCCTATGGACGGGATGCAGGAATACAGTTTTATTTGCAACAGACTCTGTAGAGCTTGTGCTGGAACAGATCTGAGTTTGACAGGACCCACAAAGAGAAGATGCACCCAGGAATGGAGACTCCAGGCAGACTTCTTCCAAGAGCCTCAGAGGCTGCACCCTGAAGATACCCTTCCTTTGGGCTTCTGATCAATGACAAAATCCTACTGCTTCAAGGGGCCCAGGTCTCTGTTTTCAGAGGAACTGTGGAAAACCTGTCACACAACATGCCTGTCCAGAGAGGCACAAGGCCATGTCAGCATAGCAAGCTGTCAAGGGAGCAGTCACTCACATGTCTTGATGTGGAGGCTTCTGACCAGCAGGGGCCACAGCATCTCCTCAGCCCACAGGTTTGTGATGTTGTCCTCACCCAACCTATAGCCACCCGTGACCCTGGCTCCCTTGGCTGCAGAAGGCTGGACCTGTGGCAGGGGTCCTAGGAGACTAGTTCAAGTTTGTAAAAGATGCAGGTTGAGCTTGTCTTCACTTAAGACGCTCAGAAGTAAAAAGAAGCAAACAGCAACAGTAACCCAAGAACCAGGTTCAAACCCTGGTGCTGCTACGGTGTTACTGTTCTGGCTCTGGGTAAGTCACTTACCCTCTCCGGGACTAGGCTTCTCCTTAGGTCAGTTGTGAAAGTCTGCTGCCTTCACCTCAGTGTCTGACAAGAGAGTCAGTTGGTGAACAGGCAAGATGGTAAACAGAGCAGACGCTCTGGCAGGGAGAGGGTCCACAGGGGAGGGCGGGTAAAGGAGGAGGCCTGTGTTTTGTCAGATGTTAAGAAACAAACTTATGGCAGGAGAGACAAAGAGGAGAGGGGTGGTGGGAGGTGACCCTGTAGTCCCCTGGGCAGTGTCCCTGCTGAAGGGAATAACAGTATCAGCCCACCTGGAGTAGCTGAAGGAGATCAGGGAATCAGGAGTCAGGGAGGGCAGCAGGGGTGGGGCTGTGCAGGCCCTGATGGGACAAGAAAAAGACTGGGTTTTTGATTTCACCATACTGGGGACAGCACTCAGGGCCTTGTGGAGAGTAGGCAAGTTTCTATCAGTGAGCTGCACCCCCAGCCTGTTATTTATTTATTTACTTTATCTATCTATCGATCTATCTTTTGTTTGTTTGTTTGTTTTCTTCGAGACAAGGTTTCTCTGTAGCTTGGTGCCTGTCCTGGAACTAGTTCTTTTTTTTTTTTTTTTTTTTTTTTTTTTTTTTTTTTTTNTTTTGGTTTTTCGAGACAGGGTTTCCAGGGTTTCTCTACAGCTTTGGAGCCTGTCTTGGAACTAGCTCTTGTAGACCAGGCTGGCCTCGAACTCACAGAGATCCACCTGCCTCTGCCTCCCAAGTGCCGGGATTAAAGGCGTGTGCCACCGCTGCCCAGCGAAGACATCAATTCTTATCCTATTTGTGAAATTGAACATTGGAAAGCAAGAGAAAAAAGATGGCCCTAGATCCCTGCCTGCCTGAATCCACACATCTCAGTCTAGGGGATACCTCTGAGCAGCTGCCAGGCCACTAATAGGGCCCAGATGTGCCCAGAGGTGGCCTTGGCTCCAGACCCGCCTGCTGGGACACTCACCCGGGGGTGGCTTTACAGTCAGTTTATTTCCTGGAATGATTTTAAAGACAATCCCAAGGGAAGAGCTAATGGCCTGGCCTGATCCTGTTGCCCTGGCCAGCATCTCCCCAGGCCTGGCTCTCGAGCTTCGGCCCAGAGAGAGGGGCTTGGTCTTGGGCAGGAAGCCAACTGACCAGAGCAGTAAGGACGACTGTGTTGGAGGGGCTCCATTTGGGGACCACTGTAGTAAATGGGCTCTTTGTTTTGTTTTGGAGACAAAAGTCCAGGTTGGCTTCCAACCTTGTCGCTACAAATGACCTTGAACCTCTGGGCTTCCTTCCTTCCCCTAAGAGAGCTGGGATTGCTGCAAGAACTACCAGGCCTGGTGCACGCAGTGCTGGGACCAAGCCCAGAGCTGCGTGCTACTCCGGTATAGTACGGACTGAGGCACACCACAGCCAGCCACAGCAGCGAGGGACGGGTCAGCACAGAGCCCCATTGCAAGTTGGAACTGGTGGCAGGAGGCTGCGCAGAAGCAGGGTGTCTCCAGTTCCTTCCAAGATGCAGGCTGACTACTGAGAGAGGGCGCAACTCTGCGCGGAGATGGCGCAGCAGCACCTTGACCAAGTGGCTGAGTGACACCAGAGATGGGACCAGCGGCACCTACAGTACCACGAACTGAGTCTGCGAACTGAGTCTGCCGTGTCTGCCTCTGTGTTCTGTTGGGAGTGCCCGGCACAGACTCAGCTGTGAGGAAACGGCAGGACCGAGCAGAAGGATGATCCACAGAACGGGCTTCTGGCTTTGCGTTATCTCATTGAGACGAGCTGCTCTCTCGCCCTGAGTGGCCTGGAATTCTGTCTTAGTTTCTATCATGGTGATAAACACCGTGATCAAAAGTAACTGGCGATGGTGGCGCACGCCTTTAATCCCAGCACTCGGGAGGCAGAGGCAGGTGGATCTCTGTGAGTTTGAGACCAGCCTGGTCTACAGAGCTAGTTCAGGACAGGCTCCAAAGCCACAGAGAAACCCTGTCTCGGGAAAGAAAGAAAAAAAAAAGTAACTTGGGGAGGACAGGGCTGATTCCAGCTTACAGCTCTCAGGTCATACATACCCTATCCCTGAGAGGGAAGTCAGGGTAGGAGCTGATGCAGAGGCCATGGAGGGGTGCTGCTTACTGGCTTGCTCCTCATGACTTGTTCAACCTGCTTTCTTATACCACCCAGGACCACCAGCCCAGGGGTGGCACCGCCTATAGTAAGCTGGGCCCTTCCACCTCAATCATCAATCAAGAAAACACACCGCACACTTGACCACAGGCAAATCTTATGGAGCCACTTTCTCAATTAACGCTCCCTCTTTCTAAATGGCTCTAGCTTGTGCCAGGCTGACATAAACTAGCCAGCACGAACTTGCTTTGTACATTAGGCTTGTCTTGAACTCACAGAGATCCACCTGCCCCTGCCCCCTCGAGAGCTAGGATTAAAGGTGCGTGCCACTACACCTGGACTTCTGTTTTGTTTTTCTTCTTTTTGAGACAGGTCTTACTATGTGGCTCAGGCAGATCCTGAACTCTTGTCCTTAATGTTAATCTTCTTGCCTAAACCTTCAGAGTGCTGGTGTGAGCCTCCTGACCTTGTACTTCATAAAAAAAAAAAAATGCCAGCATGTAGCTGGAACTGCGTAGAGCACTTGCCCAGTGTGAGTGAGGGTCTTAGATCCCCAGCACCACAGAAAACCGCAGGGCTTCTAATCCCTTCCTTCAAAAGGCAAAGGCAGAAGGCTGGTTACAAGTTTGAGGCTAACCTAGTCTACACAGTGACCCTGTCTCTTCAAAAAAACCGGGGTGGGGCTAAGAATGTACCTTCATTAGTAGAGTGCCTGCCTAAAATACACAAGGCTTTGGGTTACATCCTCAGCACAAACGAGGTACAGTGCACAGATGTCATGGAAGCCCTTGGGAGGCGGGGCGGGGGGGGGGGGGGACGGGATCAGTCAGCATAATCCAGTACTACTGGAGAGCTTGTGGCTAGCCAGGGCTGCATCAAAGTCTGCCTCAAAAACTTTTCTAAATAAGTAAAATAAATTCTGGGTGTGATGGCACACACCTTTAATCCCAGAACTCAGGAGGCAAAGGCAAATGGATCTCTGTGAGGTCGAGGCCAGCCTGGTCTACACAGTTTGTTCCAGGACAATCCGGAGCTACATAGACCCTGTCTCCAAAAACAAAACAAAAAACAAAGAACACGCAAACAAACAAATCTAAAGGGAAAAAAAAAACCCAAACTTCTCATCTCTCCTTGGCCAGTTCCATGGTCTGCACCCTCCTAGAATGGTCTTTTCTCCCCACATTGTCAAAAACTTCACATTTCTGTGAATGATCCTTTGCCGTCCCCACCCTGTTCTTCCTGCAGACGGCTGTCTGTCCACTCAGCTCCAGGCCCACTGGAACCCCTTCAGGGTCAGCTCTGTCCTCTCTCCATTGCCAGCCCTAAGCAAGCAAGCTAGGCTCTGGGCTGGGTGGGCCCTAGGCCAGTCCAAATCCCCAAGGCTAGCACAGTCAGGGCCATTTGTCACCTGTTATCTCTCACCTCCACCCTCGTTCCTTCTAGCTTCTCTTTCCCCCAAAACTGGGCTCTCCCATGCAGCTGTGGCACCTGGCTCCCAGCTCCTGTCTCAAAGCCTCATGGGCCAAGGTTCTGTAGAGTCCCTGTCTCCCTCTGGCCTTTCTAGTGCCTCCAGCCACAAGGTCTTGCTCAGGGACAGCTCCTTCCAGCCCTGTGTCCCCTCCCCAATCTTCCCGGACCCCATTATCCACTCTTTCTCTCCCCCCATCCTTCTCATCTTCCTCCTCCCCCTTAGTGGAATGTCAACCCTCCTGAGGGCTTTGGATGCCTTGGTGGGAACCTGCCTGCTGCTCTCCAGCCTCACTCCACCCTGGCACCACTACGGGAAAGCAGGGTGTTTAATCGCTTGTTTGTTTTCTGTCTCCCCCACTAGAACAGAAGTCCCTGAGTGCAGCGACTGTTCCCAGGGCCTGGCACACCCCGCTTCACAGTACCCGCTCAAAGAGTGAAGGAATGTCTCCTAACAGTCTCTCCAGAGACAGGCACTGTTGCCCTCTGGTTTCTAGAGGCAGACACTGGGGCCGAGAGCACAGGGAATCTGGCTTGCTTCTGGCAGAGAGGTGAGAGTCAGGGCCAGGAGCCAGGCCTACCTGACTCCCAGCACGCTCCGAGCCAGGCTGACCAAGTTCTAGGCGTAGGACCTGGGGCCAGGCCCTCAGCGCTGAATCTGGTCCTGGAGGCCCATCCCATCCCTCCAGGCCCTGCTGAAGTCACTGAGCAACCTACTGTGGAGAAACATATTGGGGGACACAGTAGGCCTTTAGCCAGTTGGTGCCCAGCCCCCCAGCACCCACCTCACTAACCTCCCTTCAGGGAGGCCTGCCACAATTTGGCAATTGTTAGGGAACTTTTTTTTTTCCTTTTGGGAGGAAAGCTGTAAGTCATTAGGCTGCTCCCGCCTGCGGGTCACCATTTCCTGTTTAGAAGACTCATCTCTTCTTTGGAGCTGGAAGCTCCCCACCCCCAGCCCAGCTAGAGCTGGGCTGTGCTGAATCTCCACAGGCCGACGCCTGCTCAGCTCCCCACAGGAAACTGGCACCTTCGGCACCTTTTGTGCTCAGAAAGGGACACTCATTTTCTCTGGGCCCCAGGAGGCCCTCAGAGTTGAGGTCACCAGCACCAGCTAGCCTGAGGTGAATTGCCCCAGCTCTGGTCCTCTGAGCAGGAAGCTGAGTGACCCCTACCCTTTGGCCTGGCTTCTCACCCTCCTGGCTCCAGCCAGCCCATTTCCTTGCATCAAAGGCCATTTGGTACCCAGCAGCCAGACAGAGGTGTGGGCCTGCCTGACAGGGAGGCCCTTGGGAACAGGAAAGACATCCTCCTTCAGCTGGGAGGGACAGCTAGTCCTGCCCAAAGACGGGCTCTAGCAAGCAAGGGCCAGGGCCAGGCTGTAGATAAGGCCATGAAGCAGCTTCCTATGCCAGAGAACCAGAAGAGCATGGGGAAGCTTGCACAGTACCTGGATTGGCCAGACACCCAGGCTAGGCAGCCCAGTCCCCGAAGTTCATGACATTCCAGTCAGAATTCCTAAGCACAGGACTTAAGACCCCCACCTCTCTCTCCCATGAGTCCCTTCAATGAGCCCCCTTCAACACCACCAGTTTTTAGTATATAAATTAACCGCTTTATTGAATATCAATAAACTGTACATATTAACTATACAAAATGCTGCTTACAATATAAATACCTTTAAAATGTAAACATCTTCCTCCCAGGGCCACCTGTTGGGCCCCAAAATAGTTCTGGGAGACACATTGGCCAGGCTGAAGCACCCCACTTGGCCCCTAACAAGTGACGGCCATTACTCATGGTCCCTTCTGAGACAGTTAAACTGCTGTGAAACAGGTGTCACAAGGACAAATGGGGGCAAGGGGCTGAAACAGCTGCCCCGGCCCAGAGGCACCTGGACATGTGCTGGGCGTGGATGCAGTTGGGGGCGGGGGAAAAGACTATTGCATAGTCTGTTGTACCTCAAGAAGTTGGCATGAAGGGTCTTTGTGGGAGGTAGGGAAGTAGGGGTCCCCTGAGCGGGGTTTGAGCTTCCCAGCCAGTGGGTTGGCTTTAGTCCTATGGCTCGAAGCAGCTGTGTCCAGAGGCTGTACCTCGTGAATACTGAGGAGTGGCTCTGGGAGGGGACCAAGGCACTCTGCCCTCCGTCTGTCGTTTGTAGAAGAGGCCACCAAGGGAGCCAAGCAAGAGCCAGGGTCAGACATGGCCTCCACAGGTCTCTGGACCAAGGCTAGACAGAGTCCTGGCAGAGAGGATTGGCTCCAGGGAAGCAGGAAGATGCCAGAGAGGTTGGGGAGAGAGCGGGGTCAGCGTGGGCCTCCAGAGCAGCCAGACTCTTGGTGTTTGTGGAGCAAGGACATTCGGGAGAAGGTGCGGGCACAAGCCTGACACTGGTACTTCTTCACGTCCGAGTGGGTCTGGAGATGGGCGCGCAGGTTAGAGCGGTCAGCGAAGGCACGGTTGCAGTGGGAGCAGGAGAAGGGCTTCTCACCTGGGGAGAGATGCCTGAGGGGTTAGGAAGGCCTAGACAGTGCTTTACCAGCCCTGATGCACCATGGGAGCCCAAATACAGTCAGGCCCTGTGACAGCCCTGTGTAGCCCTGACCAGACTTCTCCAAGTCTCCAAACTTCCTACCCAGGGTAGGGTCAACTCAAAGTCCTGAACACTTTAGACTATCCTGTCATTTGAGCCTTCTGCAGTCCTATTAGAAACAGAGAAACTGAGGCACAGCAGGTAAGCAGCAGGTCCCAGGTCACCCACCAGGGCCTCCGCAGCCCTTAGTTTTTAGCCACTGCCTTTAGGCAGAGGGAGCTGGGGTTGGTGTTCCGATTATCAGCCTTGAAGTCATTCCTTGATTTACTTTGTCTGGGACAAAGCTTGAGAGGCAGCCTGGAGAGGCCTCCCCACCCCCACCCAGAGCGAGTGAGGCCGCTCCTCTGTACCCTGCCGGCAGCCCAGTCCTGTAACATGTCGGTCCTGACACCCCACCGGGCCAGCCGAGGCTGTAGTGCACAGGGACTAAGGACATAGTAAGAGTTTAATAAATGCTTGTAGAATTAATAAACATGCTTTGTCTAGTATTTATTTTTATAACAAGGGACCTGAGCATGGTGGTCCACGCTTGTGATCTCAGCACTAGAGATGGGAACGAGTTCTCGGGTTTGAACCCAGACTAACAGATACCAACAACAGAACCAAGTATCCGTCGTCCTACTGTGTGTCAAAGCCTGATGCTAAGGATGTGGAGCAGCCTTCCCTCCAGCCCTCCAGCCTTGCTAGCCTACAGGCGGTGCCCTTTGGTTGGTTGGATTCTAGTGCTGGAATTCAAGGGCTGATGACTGGCTCCTGGGTGTGCTGAGCCTCTGGGTGGAGGGGATCTCAGCAGGGTTCCTGCGGGATCCACCCACTCAGCAGGTATTCACTGAGCAGAGCTGCTTCTTGCCACCCTAGGGGGCACAGACCCACAGAAGTTCCACACATGCAGGTGGGACTCCATAGGAGCGGAGAAGAAAGCCCAGCAGGATGCTCGCTGGCGGCCAGGCAATCTGCAGGCTCCCCGCAAGGACCCTCCTCCACTTACTCCTAGGTAACTCAGCGCTGCCCATACAGAGATCTGGAGGGCCCTGTGAAATAGGGGTAGTGACCCCTCCCAAAGACTGGCTGAATCACTACCTGTCAGTTTAGCAGTGAAGGAGTGAATTGAAGTAAATCTTAACAAAGGGTAGGGGGACAGACAACACAGGGTGAGATGGAGCTGGGGAGGGGGTCTGAGGACATGTGCAGGTCTGTAGGTCCTCCACTCCTTCACAGATCCCCGACCCCCAGACGCCTTTATACTGCTCCTGGCAAGTGTGAAATCGGCACCAGGCCGGCTGGGACAAAGGCCACTGAGGGGGGCACTGTACATGCGATCCCCCCGGATTAAAGGGGCCTGCCATGCAGTGAGCTAGCAGCTGCGGCCAGAACAGGTGCTGGGCACCACTGCCCCATGCACCTGCTCTACCCTGCAGGCCCCCACCCCCCTGGGCCACCATTAAGACACACAATGGGGCTCCCTGAGAACAGGGAGGTGCATTTCAACAAGGGTTTTGTCTGAGCCGTGCCTTTACATCAAAACAAACTCCCTCTGGATGGGCGGCAGCCTAGGACCCCCTGAGGGCTTCAGCTCTCCTCAGATAGAGCCCTTCAGCTTAGCCACCTTGCAGAAGAAAGGCCAGGCTGTTAGAACCTTACAAGTTAAATCTGAGGCAAAAATGTGCCTGAAGGAGAAATGAGTAGCCTCCTTCACGTCCTAAGGACGTCAGTGAGACCTGCAAATGCCTTACTGCGCCAGTGCTGGCAACAACAGGAAATGCACAGCTCCAACAGGCCCGCTCACACCCCAAAGTTTGATAGCTGTGGCCCTTCAACACTCTTTTCAAAGACTGCTCCCCTAAACAGGAATCCCTATTATCCAGACAGGCCTCACTTCTAGAAGCTTTCCACACATTCTGAGACTGAGGGACCGGCAAAGTAGTTTTTTAATTTAGCAAGGCGCCTGCATCCAACACTTCACGATATACAAAAGTCCCACAAAGTGTTCTTAGGCATTTCTGAAACGGGGAGACTGAGGAAGGTCTCAACCCAGGACTCAAGGTCAGGTGGGGAATCTAACTATTAATATTCTGTCTGTGTTGGTTGAGAGTGGGGAGCCGGAGGGTACACCCTCACTCGCAGCCCTAACAGCAAGGAGCAAGGTTCAGGAGAACCAGCATCTATTTTACCATTTGCTTGGCAGCGTTAGGAGCAAGCGTTGAGTCCACCAGAGCCAGGGGCCAAGCACTTAGGACGGCGGAGAAATGAGAGGCAGCTGTGGGAACACTCACCAGTGTGGGTGCGGACGTGGCCCTGCAGCAGCCAGGGCCTGGAGAAGGCCTTTCCGCAGGTCGCGCAGACGCAGGGCAGCGTATGGCTTCGGATGTGCATCTTGAGGGCGCCCAGGCTGAGGTACTCCTTGTTGCAATATTTGCAGTTGAAGGCCTTCCGGGACTGAGGGTCCTTGGCCACCGAGAGCCTGGCTAGCTGCTTGGGCAGTTGACCCAAGCCGGGGAAGGCGATGAAGGCCTCGGCTTCCAGGGATGAAGCCGAAGTGGAGGAGAAGGACGACGGTGCTGGCGAGGGCGGGCTGGGCGGCTGGGAGCTTTTGCCACTGTCTTCATCGGACAGCGAGGTCAGCTCTGCCGCCCTGGGGCTCTCCCGCGGCGGGAGAGTGGCCCAAGCCACCGGTTGCACTTGGGGCACCAGGAGCGAGTCCCAGATGAGGGTGGGCAGCGAGGCGGCAGGGTTGAGGACCTCGGGCGGAGGGATAGCGGCCAGCAGGTGGGCCTGGTCGTAGGGCTGCTGGAAGGTGAACTCTGCGGGCAGAAGAGGGAGGAGAGGGTCAACCGAGCCGATTCTCAGGACGCCAGGTGGAGGGTCCCCCGCCCGCCCCTCCCCCACCCGGACTCCGAACTCCGGAGGACAGCCTTCCCTCGGGTCTACAGTCTTGGAGCCTCCCCGTCCCGGACCCCAGACCCCCTTGGTGGACCCCAATTGCCAAGATCCGGAGTTCCCGGTCCACCTGTCGCGCCCGCAGAGCCCGACTCGGTCCTCCGCGCCCTCAGGATCCCCCGAGCCTCCCGCATCCCGCACCCCGCCACGCACCCACACACGCGTCCTGCAACTCGCTATAGTTGGGCTTCCGGCGGGGGTCGGACGGCTTCCTGACTAGGAAGGAGCGCGGCATGGTGGCCGGGGCGACCTAGGTAGCCGGGGTCACCGGGTCGCGCAAGGTCGATAAGCTACTACGCTCGCGAGGCCGGACCGCGGCACTGTGATTCCCCCTCAGAGCAGCAAACTCCTTTAAGTAGGAGGGCTGGGGGCGGGGCCGATGCGCTGGCCACGCCCCTTTGTCAAGGCTGTACCAATGGCGGGCGGCGGCGCGGCCCGAGACCAGGACAGGAGCAGGTGCGCCTGGGCTGGAGGGGCTCCGGCCGCGTGGCGCTGAGATTCGACTTGGGCTCCTCCGGGGCCGGACCGCGCGGTGTCCGAGCGTCTCGGGCGCCCTCTGGTGGCCGCTCCGGGCCTCCGCTGAGTGCGGCGCCCCCCACTCCCCCGCAGAAGCTGACCTTGGGTCGCTGCAGACCCGCGCCCTGAAAATGCTCCGAAGCGCTCCCTTCCCACTCTAAGCCCGGCTGAGTGAGTTCTGGAGTTGTCTGTCCAGCCCTGAACAAAACAGTCCTACCTAAGGATGGCTTCCCGTCCACGGGGGAGGCCGACGGAGTAAATAGGCGATTCTAATGCAAAGGGAGGCGTGCTTTGATGGGGAGAGGTGGGGAGGGAGAGACAGCTGTGACTGGTGGACGGTCACCTGACGGTGGGGGGGGGGGGCGTCTATGACTTCCCAGGGGAAGTGAGAAAACACGGAGGGGAAAGGCCCGAGGTAAGAGTAACTTCTGTCTGCCCAGCCTTTGCGAACAGCTCCCAGGGGTGGGGGTGGTGTGGGCAAACCCCGAGGGGGTCGGATTTGCTGGCCTTGGGTCCTCGGAGGAGTTTGGACTTTGCCTTAAGGGCACTGGGGAGCCACGGAAGGACTTTCAGCTGAGGACCTGTTTAGAGTTGCATTGTGAAACACCGCTGATGGCAGGTGCACGGCAGAGAGAGGTAGCAAAGACCAGGGCTGAGCCTCCTGGCTTCCTGAGAACCGTGTTGGATGGGTCACAACAGCCTACCACCAGGGTGGCCCGGGAAATCAAGCCCACAACCCACAGTATGGCGTTACAAACACCTGTAAAACTGAGACTCTAGGCGCTGGAGGTAACAACAGTGGATGGAATCGACCTCCCAGCACTGGTGAGAGGGAGATCAGACAACAGCAAAGGACCTGCAGAGCACTCTGCCCTCTGGGTTAATTTGGTTCATCCCTACATCTCCCCTTGAGCCCAGAGGTAGAAAATTGAGTCCCCTACCCCTAACCCTTTATTGCTTGTCTCAACTGGCAGCTCAGCTGACTGGGGGTTTCTCCCTCCCCTATGCTCAATGACCAGGGCTTTCCTACCACAGGACCTTGGCACCTGCCTTCCAGCCTCGGGTCCTGTTCTCTCTTCCCGATCTTCACCTGGCTAAGTTTCCTTTCATCCTTTGTTTCCGGAGCAACCCCCCCTCCCCAAACCCCATTTCCCGCCCCCAGCCTCCTTGTAAGGTGGGAAAAGAAAAAACAAAAACAAATGAAGCCCACAGGAGAAAGGCCAGTTCACACCCTCACACCCGCCCCTTGGTCAAGTGTTGATGAATGCCGGCTCCACTTAGAGAAGGTGTGACTCAGCCCCAACAGGTGACAGGTGAATCCCCACTCCCAGGAAGCCTTCTTCCTAGGCAGACTGCCACCCAGGGCTTTGCAGGCGCTTTTCCTCAAGGGTATCTAAAAACACCTAAGCCCTGCCCGCCTTCACCTGCAGACACATCCTGATTTAATTATCTAGGGCGGGGTTGCTGGCGTCCGCTTTTAAACAGACAAAACGACTGGATGCCTCTTAACTTAAAACGTTACCAAAGCTAAGAATACATGAACGGCTTCAAACCCAGACCAGAGAGGACAAAGGACAACCTAACATGGGTGCTCTCTCTCTCTCTCTCTCTCTCTCT